>NC_143031.1:86938411-87018411 GCF_057628025.1 Oncorhynchus mykiss | reverse complement strand
GTCCCTGTCTGTAACCCCCCCCCACCCACCTGTTGTCCATAGTAGGAGGCTACATCTCTGCGTCCCTGTCTGTAACCCCCCCCCCCCCCCCCACCTGTTGTCCATAGTAGGAGGCTACATCTCTGCGTCCCTGTCTGTAACCCCCCCCCCCCCCCCACCTGTTGTCCATAGTAGGAGGCTACATCTCTGCGTCCCTGTCTGTAACCCCCCCCCACCCATCCACCTGTTGTCCATAGTAGGAGGCTACATCTCTGTGTCCCTGTCTGTAACTCCCCCCCCCACCCACCTGTTGTCCATAGTAGGAGGCTACATCTCTGTGTCCCTGTCTGTACCCCCCCCCCCCCCCCCCACCCACCTGTTGTCCATAGTAGGAGGCTACATCTCTGCGTCCCTGTCTGTAACCCCCCCCCCCCACCCCACCTGTTGTCCATAGTAGGAGGCTACATCTCTGCGTCCCTGTCTGTAACCCCCCCCCCACCCCGTTGTCCATAGTAGGAGGCTACATCTCTGCGTCCCTGTCTGTAACCCCCCCACCCCACCCACCTGTTGTCCATAGTAGGAGGCTACATCTCTGTGTCCCTGTCTGTAACCCCCCCCCCCCCACCCCACCTGTTGTCCATAGTAGGAGGCTACATCTCTGTGTCCCTGTCTGTAACCCCCCCCCCCCCCCACCCACCCGTTGTCCATAGTAGGAGGCTACATCTCTGTGTCCCTGTCTGTAACCCCCCCCCCCCCACCCCACCTGTTGTCCATAGTAGGAGGCTACATCTCTGTGTCCCTGTCTGTAACCCCCCCCCCCCCCACCCACCCGTTGTCCATAGTAGGAGGCTACATCTCTGTGTCCCTGTCTGTAACCCCCCCCCCCCCACCCCACCTGTTGTCCATAGTAGGAGGCTACATCTCTGTGTCCCTGTCTGTAACCCCCCCCCCACCCACCTGTTGTCCATAGTAGGAGGCTTCATCTCTGTGTCCCTGTCTGTAACCCCCCCCCCCCCCCCCTCTTGTCCATAGTAGGAGGCTACATCTCTGTGTCCCTGTCTGTACCCCCCCCCCACCCACCTGTTGTCCATAGTAGGAGGCTACATCTCTGTGTCCCTGTCTGTAACCCCCCCCACCCACCTGTTGTCCATAGTAGGAGGCTACATCTCTGTGTCCCTGTCTGTAACCCCCCCCCCCCCCCCTCTTGTCCATAGTAGGAGGCTACATCTCTGTGTCCCTGTCTGTAACCCCCCCCCCCCCACTCATCTGTTGTCCATAGTAGGAGGCTACATCTCTGTGTCCCTGTCTGTAACCCCCCCCCCCCCACCCACCTGTTGTCCATAGTAGGAGGCTACATCTCTGTGTCCCTGTCTGTAACCCCCCCCCCCACCCACCTGTTGTCCATAGTAGGAGGCTACATCTCTGCGTCCCTGTCTGTAACCCCCCCCCCCACCCACCTGTTGTCCATAGTAGGAGGCTACATCTCTGCGTCCCTGTCTGTAACCCCCCCACCCACCTGTTGTCCATAGTAGGAGGTTACATCTCTGTGTCCCTGTCTGTAACCCCCACCCCACCCACCTGTTGTCCATAGTAGGAGGCTACATCTCTGTGACCCTGTCTGTAACCCCCC
Organism: Oncorhynchus mykiss; assembly: GCF_057628025.1. Lineage (NCBI taxonomy): Eukaryota > Metazoa > Chordata > Actinopteri > Salmoniformes > Salmonidae > Oncorhynchus > Oncorhynchus mykiss. The sequence goes on along the minus strand of NC_143031.1, from coordinate 87,016,802 downwards.
CCCCCCCCCACCTGTTGTCCATAGTAGGAGGCTACATCTCTGCGTCCCTGTCTGTAACCCCCCCCCCCCCCACCCACCTGTTGTCCATAGTAGGAGGCTACATCTCTGTGTCCCTGTCTGTAACCCCCACCCCACCCACCTGTTGTCCATAGTAGGAGGCTACATCTCTGTGTCCCTGTCTGTACCCCCCCCCCCACCCACCTGTTGTCCATAGTAGGAGGCTACATCTCTGTGTCCCTGTCTGTAACCCCCCCCCCACCCACCTGTTGTCCATAGTAGGAGGCTACATCTCTGTGTCCCTGTCTGTAACCCCCCCCCACCCACCCACCTGTTGTCCATAGTAGGAGGCTACATCTCTGTGTCCCTGTCTGTAACCCCCCCCCCCCCCCCCCACCTGTTGTCCATAGTAGGAGGCTACATCTCTGCGTCCCTGTCTGTAACCCCCCCCCCCCCCCCCCACCTGTTGTCCATAGTAGGAGGCTACATCTCTGTGTCCCTGTCTGTAACCCCCCCCCCCCCCACCCACCTGTTGTCCATAGTAGGAGGCTACATCTCTGTGTCCCTGTCTGTAACCCCCCCCCCCCTCCACCTGTTGTCCATAGTAGGAGGCTACATCTCTGTGTCCCTGTCTGTACCCCCCCCCCCACCTGTTGTCCATAGTAGGAGGCTACATCTCTGCGTCCCTGTCTGTAACCCCCCCCCACCCACCTGTTGTCCATAGTAGGAGGCTACATCTCTGTGTCCCTGTCTGTAACCCCCCCCCCCCACCCACCCACCTGTTGTCCATAGTAGGAGGCTACATCTCTGTGTCCCTGTCTGTAACCCCCCCCCCCCACCCACCCACCTGTTGTCCATAGTAGGAGGCTACATCTCTGCGTCCCTGTCTGTAACCCCCCCCCCCCCCACCTGTTGTCCATAGTAGGAGGCTACATCTCTGTGTCCCTGTCTGTAACCCCCCCCCCCCCCACCTGTTGTCCATAGTAGGAGGCTACATCTCTGCGTCCCTGTCTGTAACCCCCCCCACCCACCTGTTGTCCATAGTAGGAGGCTACATCTCTGTGTCCCTGTCTGTAACCCCCCCCCCCCCCACCTGTTGTCCATAGTAGGAGGCTACATCTCTGTGTCCCTGTCTGTAACCCCCCCCCCCCCACCCACCTGTTGTCCATAGTAGGAGGCTACATCTCTGTGTCCCTGTCTGTAACCCCCCCACCCCACCTGTTGTCCATAGTAGGAGGCTACATCTCTGTGTCCCTGTCTGTAACCCCCCCCACCTGTTGTCCATAGTAGGAGGCTACATCTCTGTGTCCCTGTCTGTAACCCCCCCCACCTCTTGTCCATAGTAGGAGGCTACATCTCTGTGTCCCTGTCTGTAACCCCCCCCACCTGTTGTCCATAGTAGGAGGCTACATCTCTGTGTCCCTGTCTGTAACCCCCCCCCCCCACCCACCTGTTGTCCATAGTAGGAGGCTACATCTCTGTGTCCCTGTCTGTAACCCCCCCCCACCTGTTGTCCATAGTAGGAGGCTACATCTCTGTGTCTCTGTCTGTAACCCCCCCACCCCACCTGTTGTCCATAGTAGGAGGCTACATCTCTGTGTCCCTGTCTGTAACCCCCCCCCCCCCCCCCACCTGTTGTCCATAGTAGGAGGCTACATCTCTGTGTCCCTGTCTGTAACCCCCCCACCCCACCTGTTGTCCATAGTAGGAGGCTACATCTCTGTGTCCCTGTCTGTAACCCCCCCCACCTCTTGTCCATAGTAGGAGGCTACATCTCTGTGTCCCTGTCTGTAACCCCCCCCCCACCCACCTGTTGTCCATAGTAGGAGGCTACATCTCTGTGTCCCTGTCTGTAACCCCCCCCCACCCACCTGTTGTCCATAGTAGGAGGCTACATCTCTGTGTCCCTGTCTGTAACCCCCCCCCCCCCCCACCTGTTGTCCATAGTAGGAGGCTACATCTCTGTGTCCCTGTCTGTAACCCCCCCCCCCCCCCCACCTGTTGTCCATAGTAGGAGGCTACATCTCTGTGTCCCTGTCTGTAACCCCCCCCCCCCCCACCTGTTGTCCATAGTAGGAGGCTACATCTCTGTGTCCCTGTCTGTAACCCCCCCCCCCCCACCTGTTGTCCATAGTAGGAGGCTACATCTCTGTGTCCCTGTCTGTAACCCCCCCCCCCCCCCCCACCCACCTGTTGTCCATAGTAGGAGGCTACATCTCTGTGTCCCTGTCTGTAACCCCCCCCCCCCACCCCCCCACCCACCTGTTGTCCATAGTAGGAGGCTACATCTCTGTGTCCCTGTCTGTAACCCCCCCCCCCCCACCCACCTGTTGTCCATAGTAGGAGGCTACATCTCTGTGTCCCTGTCTGTAACCCCCCCCCCACCCCCCCACCCACCTGTTGTCCATAGTAGGAGGCTACATCTCTGTGTCCCTGTCTGTAACCCCCCCCCCCCACCCCCCCACCCACCTGTTGTCCATAGTAGGAGGCTACATCTCTGTGTCCCTGTCTGTAACCCCCCCCCCACCCCCCCACCCACCTGTTGTCCATAGTAGGAGGCTACATCTCTGCGTCCCTGTCTGTAACCCCCCCCCCACCCACCTGTTGTCCATAGTAGGAGGCTACATCTCTGTGTCCCTGTCTGTAACCCCCCCACCCACCTGTTGTCCATAGTAGGAGGTTACATCTCTGTGTCCCTGTCTGTAACCCCCCCCCACCCACCTGTTGTCCATAGTAGGAGGCTACATCTCTGTGTCCCTGTCTGTAACCCCCCCCCACCCACCTGTTGTCCATAGTAGGAGGCTACATCTCTGTGTCTCTGTCTGTAACCCCCCCCCCCCCCCCCCACCTGTTGTCCATAGTAGGAGGCTACATCTCTGTGTCCCTGTCTGTAACCCCCCCCCACCCACCTGTTGTCCATAGTAGGAGGTACATCTCTGTGTCCCTGTCTGTAACCCCCACCCCCCCACCCACCTGTTGTCCATAGTAGGAGGCTACATCTCTGTGTCCCTGTCTGTAACCCCCCCCCCCCCCCCCACCCACCTGTTGTCCATAGTAGGAGGTACATCTCTGTGTCCCTGTCTGTAACCCCCACCCCCCTCTTGTCCATAGTAGGAGGCTACATCTCTGCGTCCCTGTCTGTAACCCCCCCCCCCCACCCACCCACCTGTTGTCCATAGTAGGAGGCTACATCTCTGTGTCCCTGTCTGTAACCCCCCCCCCCCACCCACCCACCTGTTGTCCATAGTAGGAGGCTACATCTCTGCGTCCCTGTCTGTAACCCCCCCCCCCCCCACCTGTTGTCCATAGTAGGAGGCTACATCTCTGTGTCCCTGTCTGTAACCCCCCCCCCCCCCACCTGTTGTCCATAGTAGGAGGCTACATCTCTGCGTCCCTGTCTGTAACCCCCCCCCACCCACCTGTTGTCCATAGTAGGAGGCTACATCTCTGTGTCCCTGTCTGTAACCCCCCCCCCCCCCACCTGTTGTCCATAGTAGGAGGCTACATCTCTGTGTCCCTGTCTGTAACCCCCCCCCCCCACCCACCTGTTGTCCATAGTAGGAGGCTACATCTCTGTGTCCCTGTCTGTAACCCCCCCACCCCACCTGTTGTCCATAGTAGGAGGCTACATCTCTGTGTCCCTGTCTGTAACCCCCCCCACCTGTTGTCCATAGTAGGAGGCTACATCTCTGTGTCCCTGTCTGTAACCCCCCCCACCTCTTGTCCATAGTAGGAGGCTACATCTCTGTGTCCCTGTCTGTAACCCCCCCCACCTGTTGTCCATAGTAGGAGGCTACATCTCTGTGTCCCTGTCTGTAACCCCCCCCACCTGTTGTCCATAGTAGGAGGCTACATCTCTGTGTCCCTGTCTGTAACCCCCCCCCCCCACCCACCTGTTGTCCATAGTAGGAGGCTACATCTCTGTGTCCCTGTCTGTAACCCCCCCCCACCTGTTGTCCATAGTAGGAGGCTACATCTCTGTGTCTCTGTCTGTAACCCCACCCACCTGTTGTCCATAGTAGGAGGCTACATCTCTGTGTCCCTGTCTGTAACCCCCCCACCCCACCTGTTGTCCATAGTAGGAGGCTACATCTCTGTGTCCCTGTCTGTAACCCCCCCCACCTCTTGTCCATAGTAGGAGGCTACATCTCTGTGTCCCTGTCTGTAACCCCCCCCACCTGTTGTCCATAGTAGGAGGCTACATCTCTGTGTCCCTGTCTGTAACCCCCCCCACCCACCTGTTGTCCATAGTAGGAGGCTACATCTCTGTGTCCCTGTCTGTAACCCCCCCCCCCCCCACCTGTTGTCCATAGTAGGAGGCTACATCTCTGTGTCCCTGTCTGTAACCCCCCCCCCCCCCCCACCCACCTGTTGTCCATAGTAGGAGGCTACATCTCTGTGTCCCTGTCTGTAACCCCCCCCCCCCCCACCCACCTGTTGTCCATAGTAGGAGGCTACATCTCTGTGTCCCTGTCTGTAACCCCCCCCCCACCCCCCCACCCACCTGTTGTCCATAGTAGGAGGTTACATCTCTGTGTCCCTGTCTGTAACCCCCCCCCCACCCCCCCACCCACCTGTTGTCCATAGTAGGAGGCTACATCTCTGTGTCCCTGTCTGTAACCCCCCCCCCACCCCCCCACCCACCTGTTGTCCATAGTAGGAGGCTACATCTCTGCGTCCCTGTCTGTAACCCCCCCCCCACCCACCTGTTGTCCATAGTAGGAGGCTACATCTCTGTGTCCCTGTCTGTAACCCCCACCCCCCCACCCACCTGTTGTCCATAGTAGGAGGTTACATCTCTGTGTCCCTGTCTGTAACCCCCCCCCACCCACCTGTTGTCCATAGTAGGAGGCTACATCTCTGTGTCCCTGTCTGTAACCCCCCCCACCCCCACCCACCTGTTGTCCATAGTAGGAGGCTACATCTCTGCGTCCCTGTCTGTAACCCCCCCCCCCCACCCACCTGTTGTCCATAGTAGGAGGCTACATCTCTGTGTCTCTGTCTGTAACCCCCCCCCCCCCCCCACCTGTTGTCCATAGTAGGAGGCTACATCTCTGTGTCCCTGTCTGTAACCCCCCCCCACCCACCTGTTGTCCATAGTAGGAGGCTACATCTCTGCATCCCTGTCTGTAACCCCCCCCCCCCCCCCACCTGTTGTCCATAGTAGGAGGCTACATCTCTGTGTCCCTGTCTGTAACCCCCCCCCCCCCACCCACCTGTTGTCCATAGTAGGAGGCTACATCTCTGCGTCCCTGTCTGTAACCCCCACCCCCCCACCCACCTGTTGTCCATAGTAGGAGGCTACATCTCTGTGTCCCTGTCTGTAACCCCCCCCCCCCCACCTGTTGTCCATAGTAGGAGGCTACATCTCTGTGTCCCTGTCTGTAACCCCCCCCCACCCACCTGTTGTCCATAGTAGGAGGCTACATCTCTGTGTCCCTGTCTGTAACCCCCCCCACCCACCTGTTGTCCATAGTAGGAGGCTACATCTCTGTGTCCCTGTCTGTAACCCCCCCCCCCCCACCCACCTGTTGTCCATAGTAGGAGGCTACATCTCTGTGTCCCTGTCTGTAACCCCCCCCCCCCCACCCACCTGTTGTCCATAGTAGGAGGCTACATCTCTGTGTCCCTGTCTGTAACCCCCCCCCCCCACCCACCTGTTGTCCATAGTAGGAGGCTACATCTCTGTGTCTCTGTCTGTAACCCCCCCCACCACCTGTTGTCCATAGTAGGAGGCTACATCTCTGTGTCCCTGTCTGTAACCCCCCCCACCCACCTGTTGTCCATAGTAGGAGGCTACATCTCTGTGTCCCTGTCTGTAACCCCCCCCCCCCACCCACCTGTTGTCCATAGTAGGAGGCTACATCTCTGTGTCCCTGTCTGTAACCCCCCCCCCCCCCACCCACCTGTTGTCCATAGTAGGAGGCTACATCTCTGTGTCCCTGTCTGTAACCCCCCCCCCCCACCCACCTGTTGTCCATAGTAGGAGGCTACATCTCTGTGTCCCTGTCTGTAACCCCCCCCCCCCCCACCTGTTGTCCATAGTAGGAGGCTACATCTCTGTGTCCCTGTCTGTAACCCCCCCCCCCCCCCCCCCACCTGTTGTCCATAGTAGGAGGCTACATCTCTGTGTCCCTGTCTGTAACCCCCCCCCCCCCCCCACCTGTTGTCCATAGTAGGAGGCTACATCTCTGTGTCCCTGTCTGTAACCCCCCCACCCCACCTGTTGTCCATAGTAGGAGGCTACATCTCTGTGTCCCTGTCTGTAACCCCCCCCACCTCTTGTCCATAGTAGGAGGCTACATCTCTGTGTCCCTGTCTGTAACCCCCCCCACCTGTTGTCCATAGTAGGAGGCTACATCTCTGTGTCCCTGTCTGTAACCCCCCCCCCCCACCCACCTGTTGTCCATAGTAGGAGGCTACATCTCTGTGTCCCTGTCTGTAACCCCCCCCCACCTGTTGTCCATAGTAGGAGGCTACATCTCTGTGTCTCTGTCTGTAACCCCACCCACCTGTTGTCCATAGTAGGAGGCTACATCTCTGTGTCCCTGTCTGTAACCCCCCCACCCCACCTGTTGTCCATAGTAGGAGGCTACATCTCTGTGTCCCTGTCTGTAACCCCCCCCACCTCTTGTCCATAGTAGGAGGCTACATCTCTGTGTCCCTGTCTGTAACCCCCCCCCCCCCACCTGTTGTCCATAGTAGGAGGCTACATCTCTGTGTCCCTGTCTGTAACCCCCCCCCCCCCACCCACCTGTTGTCCATAGTAGGAGGCTACATCTCTGTGTCCCTGTCTGTAACCCCCCCCCCCCCCACCTGTTGTCCATAGTAGGAGGCTACATCTCTGTGTCCCTGTCTGTAACCCCCCCCCCCCCCCCACCCACCTGTTGTCCATAGTAGGAGGCTACATCTCTGTGTCCCTGTCTGTAACCCCCCCCCCCCCCACCCACCTGTTGTCCATAGTAGGAGGCTACATCTCTGTGTCCCTGTCTGTAACCCCCCCCCCCCCCCCACCCACCTGTTGTCCATAGTAGGAGGCTACATCTCTGTGTCCCTGTCTGTAACCCCCCCCCCCCCCACCCACCTGTTGTCCATAGTAGGAGGCTACATCTCTGTGTCCCTGTCTGTAACCCCCCCCCCACCCCCCCACCCACCTGTTGTCCATAGTAGGAGGCTACATCTCTGTGTCCCTGTCTGTAACCCCCCCCCCACCCCCCCACCCACCTGTTGTCCATAGTAGGAGGCTACATCTCTGTGTCCCTGTCTGTAACCCCCCCCCCCACCCCCCCACCCACCTGTTGTCCATAGTAGGAGGCTACATCTCTGCGTCCCTGTCTGTAACCCCCCCCCCACCCACCTGTTGTCCATAGTAGGAGGCTACATCTCTGTGTCCCTGTCTGTAACCCCCACCCCCCCACCCACCTGTTGTCCATAGTAGGAGGTTACATCTCTGTGTCCCTGTCTGTAACCCCCCCCCACCCACCTGTTGTCCATAGTAGGAGGCTACATCTCTGTGTCCCTGTCTGTAACCCCCCCCACCCACCTGTTGTCCATAGTAGGAGGCTACATCTCTGCGTCCCTGTCTGTAACCCCCCCCCCCCACCCACCTGTTGTCCATAGTAGGAGGCTACATCTCTGTGTCTCTGTCTGTAACCCCCCCCCCCCCCCCCCCACCTGTTGTCCATAGTAGGAGGCTACATCTCTGTGTCCCTGTCTGTAACCCCCCCCCACCCACCTGTTGTCCATAGTAGGAGGCTACATCTCTGTGTCCCTGTCTGTAACCCCCCCCCACCCACCTGTTGTCCATAGTAGGAGGCTACATCTCTGCGTCCCTGTCTGTAACCCCCCCCCCCCACCCACCCACCTGTTGTCCATAGTAGGAGGCTACATCTCTGTGTCCCTGTCTGTAACCCCCCCCCCCCACCCACCCACCTGTTGTCCATAGTAGGAGGCTACATCTCTGCGTCCCTGTCTGTAACCCCCCCCCCCCCACCCACCTGTTGTCCATAGTAGGAGGCTACATCTCTGTGTCCCTGTCTGTAACCCCCCCCCCCCCCACCTGTTGTCCATAGTAGGAGGCTACATCTCTGCGTCCCTGTCTGTAACCCCCCCCCCCCCCACCTGTTGTCCATAGTAGGAGGCTACATCTCTGTGTCCCTGTCTGTAACCCCCCCCCCCCCCACCTGTTGTCCATAGTAGGAGGCTACATCTCTGCGTCCCTGTCTGTAACCCCCCCCCACCCACCTGTTGTCCATAGTAGGAGGCTACATCTCTGTGTCCCTGTCTGTAACCCCCCCCCCCCCCACCTGTTGTCCATAGTAGGAGGCTACATCTCTGTGTCCCTGTCTGTAACCCCCCCCCCCCACCCACCTGTTGTCCATAGTAGGAGGCTACATCTCTGTGTCCCTGTCTGTAACCCCCCCCACCTGTTGTCCATAGTAGGAGGCTACATCTCTGTGTCCCTGTCTGTAACCCCCCCCACCTCTTGTCCATAGTAGGAGGCTACATCTCTGTGTCCCTGTCTGTAACCCCCCCCACCTGTTGTCCATAGTAGGAGGCTACATCTCTGTGTCCCTGTCTGTAACCCCCCCCACCTGTTGTCCATAGTAGGAGGCTACATCTCTGTGTCTCTGTCTGTAACCCCACCCACCTGTTGTCCATAGTAGGAGGCTACATCTCTGTGTCCCTGTCTGTAACCCCCCCACCCCACCTGTTGTCCATAGTAGGAGGCTACATCTCTGTGTCCCTGTCTGTAACCCCCCCCACCTCTTGTCCATAGTAGGAGGCTACATCTCTGTGTCCCTGTCTGTAACCCCCCCCCCACCCACCTGTTGTCCATAGTAGGAGGCTACATCTCTGTGTCCCTGTCTGTAACCCCCCCCCCCCCACCTGTTGTCCATAGTAGGAGGCTACATCTCTGTGTCCCTGTCTGTAACCCCCCCACCCCACCTGTTGTCCATAGTAGGAGGCTACATCTCTGTGTCCCTGTCTGTAACCCCCCCCCCCCCCCCACCCACCTGTTGTCCATAGTAGGAGGCTACATCTCTGTGTCCCTGTCTGTAACCCCCCCCCCCCCCCACCCACCTGTTGTCCATAGTAGGAGGCTACATCTCTGTGTCCCTGTCTGTAACCCCCCCCCCCCCCCACCCACCTGTTGTCCATAGTAGGAGGCTACATCTCTGTGTCCCTGTCTGTAACCCCCCCCCCACCCCCCCACCCACCTGTTGTCCATAGTAGGAGGCTACATCTCTGTGTCCCTGTCTGTAACCCCCCCCCACCCCCCCACCCACCTGTTGTCCATAGTAGGAGGCTACATCTCTGTGTCCCTGTCTGTAACCCCCCCCCCACCCCCCCACCCACCTGTTGTCCATAGTAGGAGGCTACATCTCTGCGTCCCTGTCTGTAACCCCCCCCCCACCCACCTGTTGTCCATAGTAGGAGGCTACATCTCTGTGTCCCTGTCTGTAACCCCCACCCCCCCACCCACCTGTTGTCCATAGTAGGAGGTTACATCTCTGTGTCCCTGTCTGTAACCCCCCCCCACCCACCTGTTGTCCATAGTAGGAGGCTACATCTCTGTGTCCCTGTCTGTAACCCCCCCCCACCCACCTGTTGTCCATAGTAGGAGGCTACATCTCTGCGTCCCTGTCTGTAACCCCCCCCCCCCACCCACCTGTTGTCCATAGTAGGAGGCTACATCTCTGTGTCTCTGTCTGTAACCCCCCCCCCCCCCCCCACCTGTTGTCCATAGTAGGAGGCTACATCTCTGTGTCCCTGTCTGTAACCCCCCCCCACCCACCTGTTGTCCATAGTAGGAGGCTACATCTCTGCGTCCCTGTCTGTAACCCCCCCCCCCCCCCCACCTGTTGTCCATAGTAGGAGGCTACATCTCTGTGTCCCTGTCTGTAACCCCCCCCCCCCCACCCACCTGTTGTCCATAGTAGGAGGCTACATCTCTGCGTCCCTGTCTGTAACCCCCACCCCCCCACCCACCTGTTGTCCATAGTAGGAGGCTACATCTCTGTGTCCCTGTCTGTAACCCCCCCCCCCCCACCTGTTGTCCATAGTAGGAGGCTACATCTCTGTGTCCCTGTCTGTAACCCCCCCCCACCCACCTGTTGTCCATAGTAGGAGGCTACATCTCTGTGTCCCTGTCTGTAACCCCCCCCCCCCACCTGTTGTCCATAGTAGGAGGCTACATCTCTGTGTCCCTGTCTGTAACCCCCCCCCCCCACCCACCTGTTGTCCATAGTAGGAGGCTACATCTCTGTGTCTCTGTCTGTAACCCCCCCCACCACCTGTTGTCCATAGTAGGAGGCTACATCTCTGTGTCCCTGTCTGTAACCCCCCCCACCCACCTGTTGTCCATAGTAGGAGGCTACATCTCTGTGTCCCTGTCTGTAACCCCCCCCCCCCACCCACCTGTTGTCCATAGTAGGAGGCTACATCTCTGTGTCCCTGTCTGTAACCCCCCCCCCCCCCCCCCCACCCCACCTGTTGTCCATAGTAGGAGGCTACATCTCTGCGTCCCTGTCTGTACCCCCCCCCCCCCCACCTGTTGTCCATAGTAGGAGGCTACATCTCTGTGTCCCTGTCTGTAACCCCCCCCCCCCCCCACCTGTTGTCCATAGTAGGAGGCTACATCTCTGCGTCCCTGTCTGTAACCCCCCCCCCCCCCACCCACCTGTTGTCCATAGTAGGAGGCTACATCTCTGTGTCCCTGTCTGTAACCCCCCCCCCCCCACCCACCTGTTGTCCATAGTAGGAGGCTACATCTCTGTGTCCCTGTCTGTAACCCCCCCCACCCACCTGTTGTCCATAGTAGGAGGCTACATCTCTGTGTCCCTGTCTGTAACCCCCCCCACCCACCTGTTGTCCATAGTAGGAGGCTACATCTGTGTCCCTGTCTGTAACCCCCCCCCCCCACCCACCTGTTGTCCATAGTAGGAGGCTACATCTCTGTGTCCCTGTCTGTAACCCCCCCCCCCCACCAGCCTGTTGTCCATAGTAGGAGGCTACATCTCTGTGTCCCTGTCTGTAACCCCCCCCCCCCCCCCTCTTGTCCATAGTAGGAGGCTACATCTCTGTGTCCCTGTCTGTAACCCCCCCCCCCCCCACCTGTTGTCCATAGTAGGAGGCTACATCTCTGTGTCCCTGTCTGTAACCCCCCCCCCCCCCCCCCCCACCTGTTGTCCATAGTAGGAGGCTACATCTCTGTGTCCCTGTCTGTAACCCCCCCCCCCCCCCCACCTGTTGTCCATAGTAGGAGGCTACATCTCTGTGTCCCTGTCTGTAACCCCCCCCCCCCCCCCACCTGTTGTCCATAGTAGGAGGCTACATCTCTGTGTCCCTGTCTGTAACCCCCCCACCCCACCTGTTGTCCATAGTAGGAGGCTACATCTCTGTGTCCCTGTCTGTAACCCCCCCCACCTCTTGTCCATAGTAGGAGGCTACATCTCTGTGTCCCTGTCTGTAACCCCCCCCACCCCCCCCCACCTGTTGTCCATAGTAGGAGGCTACATCTCTGTGTCCCTGTCTGTAACCCCCCCCCCCCCCCCACCCACCTGTTGTCCATAGTAGGAGGCTACATCTCTGTGTCCCTGTCTGTAACCCCCCCCACCCCCCCCCACCTGTTGTCCATAGTAGGAGGCTACATCTCTGTGTCCCTGTCTGTAACCCCCCCCCCCCCCCCCCCCCCACCCACCCACCTGTTGTCCATAGTAGGAGGCTACATCTCTGTGTCCCTGTCTGTACCCCCCCCCACCCACCTGTTGTCCATAGTAGGAGGCTACATCTCTGTGTCCCTGTCTGTAACCCCCCCCCCCCCCACCTGTTGTCCATAGTAGGAGGCTACATCTCTGTGTCTCTGTCTGTAACCCCCCCCCCCACCCACCTGTTGTCCATAGTAGGAGGCTACATCTCTGTGTCTCTGTCTGTAACCCCCCCCCCCCCCCACCTGTTGTCCATAGTAGGAGGCTACATCTCTGTGTCCCTGTCTGTAACCCCCCCCCCCCCCCCCCCACCCACCCACCTGTTGTCCATAGTAGGAGGCTACATCTCTGTGTCCCTGTCTGTACCCCCCCCCCACCCACCTGTTGTCCATAGTAGGAGGCTACATCTCTGTGTCCCTGTCTGTAACCCCCCCCCCCCCCACCTGTTGTCCATAGTAGGAGGCTACATCTCTGCGTCCCTGTCTGTAACCCCCCCCCCCCACCCACCTGTTGTCCATAGTAGGAGGCTACATCTCTGTGTCTCTGTCTGTAACCCCCCCCCCCCCACCCACCTGTTGTCCATAGTAGGAGGCTACATCTCTGTGTCCCTGTCTGTAACCCCCCCCCCCCCACCCACCTGTTGTCCATAGTAGGAGGCTACATCTCTGTGTCCCTGTCTGTAACCCCCCCCCCACCTGTTGTCCATAGTAGGAGGCTACATCTCTGTGTCCCTGTCTGTAACCCCCCCCCCCCCCCACCCACCTGTTGTCCATAGTAGGAGGCTACATCTCTGTGTCCCTGTCTGTAACCCCCCCCCCACCTGTTGTCCATAGTAGGAGGCTACATCTCTGCGTCCCTGTCTGTAACCCCCCCACCCACCTGTTGTCCATAGTAGGAGGCTACATCTCTGTGTCCCTGTCTGTAACCCCCCTCCCCCCCCACCTGTTGTCCATAGTAGGAGGCTACATCTCTGTGTCCCTGTCTGTAACCCCCCCCCCCCCCCCACCTGTTGTCCATAGTAGGAGGCTACATCTCTGTGTCCCTGTCTGTAACCCCCCCCCCCACCCACCTGTTGTCCATAGTAGGAGGCTACATCTCTGTGTCCCTGTCTGTAACCCCCCTCCCCCCCCCCACCCACCTGTTGTCCATAGTAGGAGGCTACATCTCTGTGTCCCTGTCTGTAACCCCCCCCCCCCCCACCTGTTGTCCATAGTAGGAGGCTACATCTCTGCGTCCCTGTCTGTAACCCCCCCCCCCCCCACCTGTTGTCCATAGTAGGAGGCTACATCTCTGTGTCCCTGTCTGTAACCCCCCCCCCCCCCACCTGTTGTCCATAGTAGGAGGCTACATCTCTGTGTCCCTGTCTGTAACCCCCCCCCCCCACCTGTTGTCCATAGTAGGAGGCTACATCTCTGTGTCCCTGTCTGTAACCCCCACCCCCCCCCACCTGTTGTCCATAGTAGGAGGCTACATCTCTGTGTCCCTGTCTGTAACCCCCCCCCCCCCCCACCTGTTGTCCATAGTAGGAGGCTACATCTCTGTGTCCCTGTCTGTAACCCCCCCCCCCCCCCACCTGTTGTTCATAGTAGGAGGTTACATCTCTGTGTCCCTGTCTGTAACCCCCCCCCCCCCCCCACCTGTTGTCCATAGTAGGAGGCTACATCTCTGTGTCCCTGTCTGTAACCCCCCCCCCCCCCCACCTGTTGTTCATAGTAGGAGGTTACATCTCTGTGTCCCTGTCTGTAACCCCCCCCCCCCCCCCCCCCACCTGTTGTCCATAGTAGGAGGCTACATCTCTGTGTCCCTGTCTGTAACCCCCCCCCCCCCCACCTGTTGTCCATAGTAGGAGGCTACATCTTTGTGTCCCTGTCTGTAACCCCCCCCCCCACCCACCTGTTGTCCATAGTAGGAGGCTACATCTCTGTGTCCCTGTCTGTAACCCCCCCCCCCCCACCTGTTGTCCATAGTAGGAGGCTACATCTCTGTGTCCCTGTCTGTAACCCCCCCCCCCCCCCCCACCTGTTATCCATAGTAGGAGGCTACATCTCTGTGTCCCTGTCTGTAACCCCCCCCCCCCACCCACCTGTTATCCATAGTAGGAGGCTACATCTTTGTGTCCCTGTCTGTAACCCCCCCCCCCCACCCACCTGTTGTCCATAGTAGGAGGCTACATCTCTGTGTCCCTGTCTGTACCCCCCCCCCCCCCCCCCCCACCTGTTGTCCATAGTAGGAGGCTACATCTCTGTGTCCCTGTCTGTACCCCCCCCCCCCCACCCACCTGTTGTCCATAGTAGGAGGCTACATCTCTGTGTCCCTGTCTGTAACCCCCCCCCCCACCCACCTGTTGTCCATAGTAGGAGGCTACATCTCTGTGTCCCTGTCTGTAACCCCCCCCCCCCACCTGTTGTCCATAGTAGGAGGCTACATCTCTGTGTCCCTGTCTGTAACCCCCCCCCCCCACCCACCTGTTGTCCATAGTAGGAGGCTACATCTCTGTGTCCCTGTCTGTACCCCCCCCCCCCCCACCCACCTGTTGTCCATAGTAGGAGGCTACATCTCTGTGTCCCTGTCTGTAACCCCCCCCCCCCACCCACCTGTTGTCCATAGTAGGAGGCTACATCTCTGTGTCCCTGTCTGTAACCCCCCCCCCCACCCACCTGTTGTCCATAGTAGGAGGCTACATCTCTGTCTGTAACCCCCCCCCCACCTGTTGTCCATAGTAGGAGGCTACATCTCTGTGTCCCTGTCTGTAACCCCCCCCCCCCACCTGTTGTCCATAGTAGGAGGCTACATCTCTGTGTCCCTGTCTGTAACCCCCCCCCCCCCACCTGTTGTCCATAGTAGGAGGTTACATCTCTGTGTCCCTGTCTGTAACCCCCCCCCCCCCACCCACCTGTTGTCCATAGTAGGAGGCTACATCTCTGTGTCCCTGTCTGTAACCCCCCCCACCCCCCCCCACCTGTTGTCCATAGTAGGAGGCTACATCTCTGTGTCCCTGTCTGTAACCCCCCCCCCCCCCCCCCCACCTGTTGTCCATAGTAGGAGGCTACATCTCTGTGTCCCTGTCTGTAACCCCCCCCCCCCACCCACCTGTTGTCCATAGTAGGAGGCTACATCTCTGTGTCCCTGTCTGTAACCCCCCCCCCCCCCCCCCACCTGTTGTCCATAGTAGGAGGCTACATCTCTGTGTCCCTGTCTGTAACCCCCCCCCCCCCCACCTGTTGTCCATAGTAGGAGGTTACATCTCTGTGTCCCTGTCTGTAACCCCCCCCCCCCCACCCACCTGTTGTCCATAGTAGGAGGCTACATCTCTGTGTCCCTGTCTGTAACCCCCCCCACCCCCCCCCACCTGTTGTCCATAGTAGGAGGCTACATCTCTGTGTCCCTGTCTGTAACCCCCCCCCCCCCCCCCCCCCCCACCTGTTGTCCATAGTAGGAGGCTACATCTCTGTGTCCCTGTCTGTAACCCCCCCCCCCACCTGTTGTCCATAGTAGGAGGCTACATCTCTGTGTCCCTGTCTGTAACCCCCCCCCCCCCCCCACCCACCTGTTGTCCATAGTAGGAGGCTACATCTTTGCGTCCCTGTCTGTAACCCCCCCCACCCCCCCCCACCTGTTGTCCATAGTAGGAGGCTACATCTTTGCGTCCCTGTCTGTAAGCCTCTGCAGCCTTGCTGAAGCTCTCCAGCTGTCTGCCTCTCTGGAGCCTGGCCTCGGCTCGGAAGTCTTCGTACTCTGGGTCCTCCACATCCTGGTACTGAGAGAGGGACTGCTGAGGGGCCACTGGAGCTGCTGCTGCACGCCTCTGAGGGGGGGGGGGGGGGGGGAGCAGGGGTAGAGAGAGGGAGGGGGGGTAGAGAGGGGGAGGGGGGTAGAGAGAGGGAGGGGGGGAGAGGGGGAGTAGAGATCAACTTTGCTGCGCCAATATATCAACTGCAACAACAGAACACCGACCAGGGTCTGAATCCACCTCTCTGTCAACAACAGAACACCGACCAGGGTCTGAATCAACAACAGAACACCGACCAGGGTCTGAATCCACCTCTCTGTCAACAACAGAACACCGACCAGGGTCTGAATCAACAACAGAACACCGACCAGGGTCTGAATCCACCTCTCTGTCAACAACAGAACACCGACCAGGGTCTGAATCAACAACAGAACACCGACCAGGGTCTGAATCCACCTCTCTGTCAACAACAGAACACCGACCAGGGTCTGAATCAACAACAGAACACCGACCAGGATCTGAATCAACAACAGAACACCGACCAGGATCTGAATCAACAACAGAACACCGACCAGGATCTGAATCAACAACAGAACACCGACCAGGATCTGAATCAACAACAGAACACCGACCAGGGTCTGAATCAACAACAGAACACCGACCAGGGTCTGAATCCACCTCTCTGTCAACAACAGAACACCGACCAGGGTCTGAATCAACAACAGAACACCGACCAGGGTCTGAATCCACCTCTCTGTCAACAACAGAACACCGACCAGGGTCTGAATCAACAACAGAACACCGACCAGGGTCTGAATCCACCTCTCTGTCAACAACAGAACACCGACCAGGGTCTGAATCAACAACAGAACACCGACCAGGATCTGAATCAACAACAGAACACCGACCAGGATCTGAATCAACAACAGAACACCGACCAGGATCTGAATCAACAACAGAACACCGACCAGGATCTGAATCAACAACAGAACACCGACCAGGATCTGAATCAACAACAGAACACCGACCAGGATCTGAATCAACAACAGAACACCGACCAGGGTCTGAATCAACAACAGAACACCGACCAGGATCTGAATCAACAACAGAACACCGACCAGGATCTGAATCAACAACAGAACACCGACCAGGATCTGAATCAACAACAGAACACCGACCAGGATCTGAATCAACAACAGAACACCGACCAGGATCTGAATCAACAACAGAACACCGACCAGGATCTGAATCAACAACAGAACACTGACCAGGATCTGAATCAACAACAGAACACCGACCAGGGTCTGAATCAACAACAGAACACCGACCAGGGTCTGAATCAACAACAGAACACCGACCAGGGTCTGAATCAACAACAGAACACCGACCAGGGTCTGAATCAACAACAGAACACCGACCAGGGTCTGAATCCACCTCTCCATCAACAACAGAACACCGACCAGGGTCTGAATCCACCTCTCTGTCACAACACAACACTGACCAGGATCTGAATCAACAACAGAACACCGACCAGGGTCTGAATCCACCTCTCCATCAACAACAGAACACCGACCAGGGTCTGAATCCACCTCTCTGTCAACAACAGAACACAGACCAGGGTCTGAATCCACCTCTCTGTCAACAACAGAACACAGACCAGGGTCTGAATCAACAACAGAACACCGACCAGGGTCTGAATCCACCTCTCTGTCAACAACAGAACATCGACCAGGGTCTGAATCCACCTCTCCATCAACAACAGAACACCGACCAGGGTCTGAATCCACCTCTCCATCAACAACAGAACACCGACCAGGGTCTGAATCAACAACAGAACACCGACCAGGGTCTGAATCCACCTCTCTGTCACAACACAACACTGACCAGGATCTGAATCAACAACAGAACACCGACCAGGGTCTGAATCCACCTCTCTGTCAACAACAGAACATCGACCAGGGTCTGAATCCACCTCTCTGTCAACAACAGAACACCGACCAGGGTCTGAATCCACCTCTCTGTCAACAACAGAACACCGACCAGGGTCTGAATCAACAACAGAACACCGACCAGGGTCTGAATCCACCTCTCTGTCAACAACAGAACATCGACCAGGGTCTGAATCCACCTCTCTGTCAACAACAGAACACCGACCAGGGTCTGAATCCACCTCTCTGTCAACAACAGAACACCGACCAGGGTCCGAATCCACCTCTCCATCAACAACAGAACATCGACCAGGGTCTGAATCAACAACAGAACACCGACTAGGGTCTGAATCAACAACAGAACACCGACCAGGGTCTGAATCCACCTCTCTGTCAACAACAGAACACCGACCAGGGTCTAAATCAACAACAGAACACCGACCGGGGTCTGAATCCACCTCTGTCAACAACAGAACACCGACCAGGGTCTGAATCAACAACAGAACACCGACCAGGGTCTGAATCAACAACAGAACACCGACCAGGGTCTGAATCCACCTCTCTGTCAACAACAGAACACCGACCAGGGTCTAAATCAACAACAGAACACCGACCGGGGTCTGAATCCACCTCTGTCAACAACAGAACACCGACCAGGGTCTGAATCCACCTCTCTGTCAACAACAGAACACCGACCAGGGTCTGAATCAACAACAGAACACCGACCAGGGTCTGAATCCACCTCTCTGTCAACAACAGAACACCGACCAGGGTCTAAATCAACAACAGAACACCGACCAGGGTCTGAATCCACCTCTCTGTCAACAACAGAACACCGACCAGGGTCTGAATCAACAACAGAACACCGACCAGGGTCTAAATCAACAACAGAACACCGACCAGGGTCTGAATCAACAACAGAACACCGACCAGGGTCTGAATCCACCTCTCTGTCAACAACAGAACACCGACCAGGGTCTGAATCAACAACAGAACACCGACCGGGGTCTGAATCCACCTCTCTGTCAACAACAGAACACCGACCAGGGTCTGAATCCACCTCTCTGTCAACAACAGAACACCGACCAGGGTCTGAATCAACAACAGAACACCGACCAGGGTCTGAATCCACCTCTCTGTCAACAACAGAACACCGACCAGGGTCTAAATCAACAACAGAACACCGACCGGGGTCTGAATCCACCTCTCTGTCAACAACAGAACACCGACCGGGGTCTGAATCCACCTCTCCATCGTGGATAAATGAGGTGGCAGGTGAGTGATGCCTGGAAGGGGAGGCAGGTGAGTGATGCTTGGAAGGGGAGGCAGGTGAGTGATGCTTGGAGGGGAGGCAGGTGAGTGATGCCTGAAAGGGGAGGCAGGTGAGTGATGCTTGGAAGGGGAGGCAGCTGAGTGATGCCTGAAAGTGGAGGCAGGTGAGTGATGCTTGGAAGGGGAGGCAGGTGAGTGATGCCTGAAAGGGGAGGCAGGTGAGTGATGCTTGGAAGGGGAGGCAGCTGAGTGATGCCTGAAAGTGGAGGCAGGTGAGTGATGCTTGGAAGGGGAGGCAGGTGAGCGAGGCAGGTGGCAGGTGATCAAGACCTTGTCTTGATCCTGGCTGTGAGTATGGGGGGTGTGTGTGTGTGTGTGTGTGTGTACCTTGTCTCGATCCTTGCTGTGAGTATGGGGGGTGTGTGTGTGTGTGTGTGTGTGTGTGTGTGTGTGTGTGTGTGTGTGTACCTTGTCTCGATCCTTGCTGTGAGTATGGGGGGTGTGTGTGTGTGTGTGTGTGTGTGTGTGTGCACCTTGTCTCGATCCTTGCTGGGAGTACGGGGGGTGTGCTCTGGGGCCACAACGTTTCTCACAGGGCCCTCGTCCAACATAGACCTCAGAAACTGCTCCGTCTGCACCAGACAGTAACTACACACACACACACACAGGGATATATTAGCTATTATTCACATATGAAACACTAACACACCCCTACCCCGATTTGAAGTTTGTGTGTGTGTGTCTCTGTGGACTGTAACTGTGTGTGTGTGTTTATGTGGTGTGTGTGTGTGTGTGTTTTTATGTGGTGTGTGTGTGTTTATGTGGTGTGTGTGTGTGTGTGTGTGTGTGTGTTTATGTGGTGTGTGTGTGTGTGTGTGTGTGTGTGTGTGTGTGTGTGTGTGTGTGTGTTTGTGTGTGTGTGTGTGTGTGTATTAACTTGTGGTCTCTGAAGATGTCCTGTAGGAAGTGTCTGTCTATGCTGGGGAACAGGTCAAAGAGCTGAGTCTCCTTCATCATGGCAGCTCCATCTCTCCTGTTAACACCACCTGGACCAGACTGAGGAGGAGGAGGAGGAGGAGGAGGAGGAGGAGGAGGAGGAGGAGAGAGACAGACAGACAGGTCAAAGAGCTGAGTCTCCATCTCTCCTGTTAACACCACCTGGACCAGACTGAGGAGGAGAGAGAGACAGACAGGTCAAAGAGATGAGTCTCCATCTCTCCTGTTAACACCACCTGGACCAGACTGAGGAGGAGGAGAGAGACAGACAGGTCAAAGAGCTGAGTCTCCTTCATCATGGCAGCTCCATCTCTCCTGTTAACACCACCTGGACCAGACTGAGGAGGAGAGAGAGAGACAGACAGGTCAAAGAGCTGAGTCTCCATCTCTCCTGTTAACACCACCTGGACCAGACTGAGGAGGAGAGAGAGACAGACAGGTCAAAGAGCTGAGTCTCCATCTCTCCTGTTAACACCACCTGGACCAGACTGAGGAGGAGAGAGAGACAGACAGGTCAAAGAGCTGAGTCTCCATCTCTCCTGTTAACACCACCTGGACCAGACTGAGGAGGAGAGAGAGAGACAGGTCAAAGAGCTGAGTCTCCATCTCTCCTGTTAACACCACCTGGACCAGACTGAGGAGGAGAGAGAGACAGGTCAAAGAGCTGAGTCTCCATCTCTCCTGTTAACACCACCTGGACCAGACTGAGGAGGAGAGAGAGACAGACAGGTCAAAGAGATGAGTCTCCATCTCTCCTGTTAACACCACCTGGACCAGACTGAGAATGAGAGAGAGAGACAGGTCAAAGAGCTGAGTCTCCATCTCTCCTGTTAACACCACCTGGACCAGACTGAGGAGGAGAGAGAGAGACAGACAGGTCAAAGAGCTGAGTCTCCATCTCTCCTGTTAACACCACCTGGACCAGACTGAGGAGGAGAGAGAGACAGACAGGTCAAAGAGCTGAGTCTCCATCTCTCCTGTTAACACCACCTGGACCAGACTGAGGAGGAGAGAGAGAGACAGACAGGTCAAAGAGCTGAGTCTCCATCTCTCCTGTTAACACCACCTGGACCAGACTGAGGAGGAGGAGAGAGACAGGTCAAAGAGCTGAGTCTCCATCTCTCCTGTTAACACCACCTGGACCAGACTGAGGAGGAGAGAGAGAGACAGGTCAAAGAGATGAGTCTCCATCTCTCCTGTTAACACCACCTGGACCAGACTGAGGAGGAGAGAGACAGACAGGTCAAAGAGCTGAGTCTCCATCTCTCCTGTTAACACCACCTGGACCAGACTGAGGAGGAGAGAGAGAGACAGACAGGTCAAAGAGATGAGTCTCCATCTCTCCTGATAACACCACCTGGACCAGACTGAGGAGGAGGAGAGACAGACAGGTCAAAGAGCTGAGTCTCCATCTCTCCTGTTAACACCACCTGGACCAGACTGAGGAGGAGGAGAGAGAGACAGGTCAAAGAGCTGAGTCTCCATCTCTCCTGTTAACACCACCTGGACCAGACTGAGGAGGAGAGAGAGAGACAGACAGGTCAAAGAGCTGAGTCTCCATCTCTCCTGTTAACACCACCTGGACCAGACTGAGGAGGAGAGAGAGACAGAAAGGTCAAAGAGCTGAGTCTCCATCTCTCCTGTTAACACCACCTGGACCAGACTGAGGAGGAGAGAGAGAGACAGGTTAAAGAGATGAGTCTCCATCTCTCCTGTTAACACCACCTGGACCAGACTGAGGAGGAGAGAGAGACAGAAAGGTCAAAGAGCTGAGTCTCCATCTCTCCTGTTAACACCACCTGGACCAGACTGAGGAGGAGAGAGAGACAGACAGACAGGTCAAAGAGCTGAGTCTCCATCTCTCCTGTTAACACCACCTGGACCAGACTGAGGAGGAGAGAGAGAGACAGACAGGTCAAAGAGCTGAGTCTCCATCTCTCCTGTTAACACCACCTGGACCAGACTGAGGAGGAGAGAGAGACAGGTCAAAGAGCTGAGTCTCCATCTCTCCTGTTAACACCACCTGGACCAGACTGAGGAGGAGGAGAGAGAGAGACAGGTCAAAGAGATGAGTCTCCATCTCTCCTGTTAACACCACCTGGACCAGACTGAGGAGGAGAGAGAGACAGACAGGTCAAAGAGCTGAGTCTCCATCTCTCCTGTTAACACCACCTGGACCAGACTGAGGAGGAGAGAGACAGACAGGTCAAAGAGATGAGTCTCCATCTCTCCTGTTAACACCACCTGGACCAGACTGAGGAGGAGAGAGAGACAGACAGGTCAAAGAGATGAGTCTCCATCTCTCCTGTTAACACCACCTGGACCAGACTGAGGAGGAGAGAGAGACAGACAGGTCAAAGAGCTGAGTCTCCATCTCTCCTGTTAACACCACCTGGACCAGACTGAGGAGGAGAGAGAGAGACAGACAGGTCAAAGAGCTGAGTCTCCATCTCTCCTGTTAACACCACCTGGACCAGACTGAGGAGGAGGAGAGAGAGAGACAGGTCAAAGAGATGAGTCTCCATCTCTCCTGTTAACACCACCTGGACCAGACTGAGGAGGAGAGAGAGACAGACAGGTCAAAGAGCTGAGTCTCCATCTCTCCTGTTAACACCACCTGGACCAGACTGAGGAGGAGAGAGAGACAGACAGACAGGTCAAAGAGCTGAGTCTCCATCTCTCCTGTTAACACCACCTGGACCAGACTGAGGAGGAGAGAGAGAGACAGACAGGTCAAAGAGCTGAGTCTCCATCTCTCCTGTTAACACCACCTGGACCAGACTGAGGAGAGAGAGAGACAGACAGGTCAAAGAGCTGAGTCTCCATCTCTCCTGTTAACACCACCTGGACCAGACTGAGGAGGAGAGAGAGACAGGTCAAAGAGCTGAGTCTCCATCTCTCCTGTTAACACCACCTGGACCAGACTGAGGAGGAGAGAGAGACAGGTCAAAGAGCTGAGTCTCCATCTCTCCTGTTAACACCACCTGGACCAGACTGAGGAGGAGAGAGAGAGACAGGTTAAAGAGATGAGTCTCCATCTCTCCTGTTAACACCACCTGGACCAGACTGAGGAGGAGAGAGCGACAGACAGGTCAAAGAGATGAGTCTCCATCTCTCCTGTTAACACCACCTGGACCAGACTGAGGAGGAGAGAGAGAGACAGGTTAAAGAGATGAGTCTCCATCTCTCCTGTTAACACCACCTGGACCAGACTGAGGAGGAGAGAGAGACAGACAGGTCAAAGAGCTGAGTCTCCATCTCTCCTGTTAACACCACCTGGACCAGACTGAGGAGGAGAGAGAGACAGACAGGTCAAAGAGCTGAGTCTCCATCTCTCCTGTTAACACCACCTGGACCAGACTGAGGAGGAGAGAGAGAGACAGGTTAAAGAGATGAGTCTCCATCTCTCCTGTTAACACCACCTGGACCAGACTGAGGAGGAGAGAGAGACAGACAGGTCAAAGAGCTGAGTCTCCATCTCTCCTGTTAACACCACCTGGACCAGACTGAGGAGGAGAGAGAGAGACAGGTCAAAGAGCTGAGTCTCCATCTCTCCTGTTAACACCACCTGGACCAGACTGAGGAGGAGAGAGAGACAGACAGGTCAAAGAGCTGAGTCTCCATCTCTCCTGTTAACACCACCTGGACCAGACTGAGGAGGAGAGAGACAGACAGGTCAAAGAGCTGAGTCTCCATCTCTCCTGATAACACCACCTGGACCAGACTGAGGAGGAGAGAGAGACAGGTCAAAGAGCTGAGTCTCCATCTCTCCTGTTAACACCACCTGGACCAGACTGAGGAGGAGAGAGAGACAGGTCAAAGAGCTGAGTCTCCATCTCTCCTGTTAACACCACCTGGACCAGACTGAGGAGGAGAGAGAGACAGACAGGTCAAAGAGCTGAGTCTCCATCTCTCCTGTTAACACCACCTGGACCAGACTGAGGAGGAGGAGAGAGACAGGTCAAAGAGCTGAGTCTCCATCTCTCCTGTTAACACCACCTGGACCAGACTGAGGAGGAGAGAGAGAGACAGGTCAAAGAGCTGAGTCTCCATCTCTCCTGTTAACACCACCTGGACCAGACTGAGGAGGAGAGAGAGACAGACAGGTCAAAGAGCTGAGTCTCCATCTCTCCTGTTAACACCACCTGGACCAGACTGAGGAGGAGAGAGAGACAGACAGGTCAAAGAGCTGAGTCTCCATCTCTCCTGTTAACACCACCTGGACCAGACTGAGGAGGAGAGAGAGAGACAGACAGGTCAAAGAGATGAGTCTCCATCTCTCCTGTTAACACCACCTGGACCAGACTGAGGAGGAGAGAGAGAGACAGACAGGTCAAAGAGCTGAGTCTCCATCTCTCCTGTTAACACCACCTGGACCAGACTGAGGAGGAGGAGAGAGACAGGTCAAATCAGAAGGTGAAAGGGTGATGCCAGTGTGTGTGTGTGTGTGTGTGTGTGTGTGTGTGTGTTACCCTCTCCATGTTCTCCTGTAGAGCCCGTTCTTCAGTCATGATGTCCCTGAGAGAGACATGAGGGCGGGACACACTCCAGTGGTCCAGGATTGGCAACTCATCCCGAGCCTCCGATTGGCCGCTCGGAGACGCAAAGCCGTCTGGACCAATCAGGAAGTGAGCTGGGCGTGACCCGTCCCTGAGCCCGGTTTTGGCCGTCTGTGATTCGCCCCAGTGGACAGAGCCTGGTAAAACCAGGAAGTAGAGCAGGATAGAACAGGAAAACATGGGTAATGGAGTTTTAGTTTACTCGTAGTTTTGTAGTTTTTAGGACTTTAAAACAAACATATATCAATTCTACACGGATGATGTATCAGTAAATCTATATTATATTACAGTAAAACACATAACTATTCAACAAATTAACAACAATGATTTCATGTGTGTGTGTGTTACCTGGGTCAGTGAGGTGTGTGTGTTCCATGGGTCAGTGGTGTGTGTGTGTGTGTGTTCCATGGGTCAGTGGTGTGTGTGTGTGTGTGTGTGTATTACATGGGTCAGTGGTGTGTGTGTGTGTGTGTGTGTTCCATGGGTCAATGGTGTGTGTGTGTGTGTGTGTTCCATGGGTCAGTGGTGTGTGTGTGTGTGTGTTCCATGGGTCAGTGGTGTGTGTGTGTGTGTGTTCCATGGGTCAGTGGTGTGTGTGTGTGTGTGTGTGTGTATTACATGGGTCAGTGGTGTGTGTGTGTGTGTGTGTGTGTTCCATGGTTCAGTGGTGTGTGTGTGTGTGTGTGTGTGTACTCACTCTCTTGTAGTAGATGGTAGGAGAGTGCTGCTTGTCTCTGCTTCTCCTAGAAAGACAACCGCAGACTTAAAACACACACCACTGACCCAGGTTACACACACACACACCACTGACCCAGGTAACACACACACACACACACCCCACCGACCCAGGTAACACACACACCTCACTGACCCAGGTAACACACACCCCACCGACCCAGGTAACACACACACACACACACACACCCCACCGACCCAGGTAACACACACACACACACACACACCCCACCGACCCAGGTAACACACACCCCACCGACCCAGGTAACACACACACACACACACACACCCCACCGACCCAGGTAACACACACACACACACACCCCACCGACCCAGGTAACACACACCCCACCGACCCAGGTAACACACACACACACACCCCACCGACCCAGGTAACACACACACACACACACCCCACCGACCCAGGTAACACACACACACACACACACACCCCACCGACCCAGGTAACACACACACACACACACACACACCCCACCGACCCAGGTAACACACACCCCACCGACCCAGGTAACACACACCCCACCGACCCAGGTAACACACACACACACACACACCCCACCGACCCAGGTAACACACACACACCCCACCGACCCAGGTAACACACACACACACACACACACACTACTGACCCAGGTAACACACACACACACACACACCCCACCGACCCAGGTAACACACACCCCACTGACCCAGGTAACACACACACACACACACACCCCACCGACCCAGGTAACACACACACCTCACTGACCCAGGTAACACACACCCCACCGACCCAGGTAACACACACACACACACACCCCACCGACCCAGGTAACACACACACCTCACTGACCCAGGTAACACACACACCCCACCGACCCAGGTAACACACACCCCACCGACCCAGGTAACACACACACACACACACACCACTGACCCAGGTAACACCCCCCCCCCCCCACTGACGCAGGTAACACACACACCCCACCGACCCAGGTAACACACACACCCCACCGACCCAGGTAACACACACACACCCCACCTGACCCGGGTAACACACACACACCCCACCTGACCCAGGTAACACACACACACACCCACCTGAACCAGGTAACACACACCCCACCTGACCCAGGTAACACACACACCCCACCGACCCAGGTAACACACACACCCCACCGACCCAGGTAACACACACACACCACCGACCCAGGTAACACACACACACACACCCCACTGACCCAGGTAACACACACACACACACCCCACTGACCCAGGTAACACACACACACCCCACCGACCCAGGTAACACACACACCATCGACCCAGGTAACACACACCCCACCGACCCAGGTAACACACACACCCCACCTGACCCAGGTAACACACACACCCCACCTGACCCAAGTAACACACACACCCCACCTGACCCAAGTAACACACCCCCCACCTGACCCAGGTAACACACACCCCACCTGACCCAGGTAACACACCTGGACAGTGTCCTTCCATTTCTGGTGCAGCAGTCTGGCCATGTTGAGGTCCATCCTCACAGAGTAGTCATCAGGAGAACACACACCTGGCAACCAAGCACAGGAGAGCTGAGGGAGTGTGTCTGGGGTGTGTGTGTGTTACCTGGGTCAGTGGTGTGTGTGTGTGTGTGTGTTACCTGGGTCAGTGGTGTGTGTGTGTGTGTGTGTGTTACCTGGTAGGACACCAACAGGGCCAAACAGCTCAACCAGCTGCAATGCCAGTTCTGTAGGCAGCTTCAGTTCAACACTCTGGATGTCCACGAGTCTGTCCCTCCTCTTCTCCTTCTCCTTCCTCCCTTTCCTCTCCTCCTCCTCCTCTCTCCTCTCCATCTCCTCCAGCTTGGCTAGGAGCGACTGGGTCACCTCGTCTACGCAATACAGCTCATCGTCTCCCTCCTCCCTCTCCCATTTCTCCCACTGCTCTGCGCCAGCTCCGCTCTCCGAGTCCCGAACCACTTCCTGCTCCGCTACATCTCTTCCAGGTGGTCTGTGCTCCAGACGAGTGGACTCTCCCAAGGGGGTGTTTTGTTCCTCTGAGCCGCCCCCACCCCCAGACACCGGATGGTTCAGTCCACTAACCCCACCTACCCCTTCGTCCACGCCCCCTCCTGTCCTCCACGTCTCCTCTTCCTCCTCCCCTCTTCCCAATACAACAACCGCCTCGCTATCAGAAAAGCTGGAGGCCGAAGCCTGCTCTCCTGGGGGCGTAACCCGCCCCTCCGTCCTCTCCTCCAGGGACACACCTACGGCCATGTCCAGATCTTCATCACCCTCTTCTTCATCCTCCTCTTCCTCTAGGAAGAGTCTCTCCCCAGAGTCTAGCAACAGATTACTGGTCCACTCCAGATCCTGAGGGAGAGAGGAACCAATGGCACATTTAAAATTAATTTAGGATGGCCTCGCTATATAGGGGACGGGGCCCTACGGCCTCGCTATATAGGGGACGGGGCCCTACGGCCTCCCTATATAGGGGACGCGGCCCTACTGCCTCACTATATAGGGGACGGGCCCTACTGCCTCGCTATATAGGGGAAAGGGCCCTACGGCCTCGCTATATAGGGGAAAGGGCCCTACGGCCTCGCTATATAGGGGACAGGGCCCTACGGCCTCGCTATATAGGGGAAAGGGCCCTACTGCCTCGCTATATAGGGGACGGGGCCCTACTGCCTCCCTATATAAGGGACGGGGCCCTACTGCCTCCCTATATAGGGGACGGGGCCCTACTGCTTCCCTATATAGGGGACGGGGCCCTACTGCTTCCCTATATAGGGGACGGGGCCCTACGGCCTCCCTATATAGGGAGAGTCTCTCCCCAGAGTCTAAAAACAGATTACTGGTCCACTCCAGATCCTGAGGGAGAGAGGAACCAATGGCACATTTAAAATTAATTTAGGATGGCCTCGCTATATAGGGGACGGGGCCCTACGGCCTCCCTATATAGGGGACGGGGCCCTACTGCCTCCCTATATAGGGGACGGGGCCCTACTGCCTCCCTATATAGGGGACGGGGCCCTACTGCCTCCCTATATAGGGGACGGGGCCCTACTGCCTCCCTATATAGGGGACGGGGCCCTACGGCCTCCCTATATAGGGGACGGGGCCCTACGGCCTCCCTATATAGGGGACGGGGCCCTACGGCCTCCCTATTTAGGGGACGGGGCCCTACGGCCTCGCTATATAGGGGACGGGGCCCTACGGCCTCGCTATATAGGGGACGGGGCCCTACGGCCTCGCTATATAGGGGACGGGGCCCTACGGCCTCGCTATATAGGGGACGGGGCCCTACGGCCTCGTTATATAGGGGACGGGGCCCTACGGCCTCGCTATATAGGGGACGGGGCCCTACGTCCTCGCTATATAGGGGACGGGGCCCTACTGCCTCGTTATATAGGGGAAAGGGCCCTACGGCCTCACTATATAGGGGAAAGAGCCCTACGGCCTCGCTATATAGGGGAAAGGGCCCTACGGCCTCGCTATATAGGGGAAAGGGCCCTACGGCCTCGTTATATAGGGGATAGGTTTTCATTTGGGACTCAGACATAGATAGACT
Source organism: Oncorhynchus mykiss (assembly GCF_057628025.1). Taxonomy (NCBI): domain Eukaryota; kingdom Metazoa; phylum Chordata; class Actinopteri; order Salmoniformes; family Salmonidae; genus Oncorhynchus; species Oncorhynchus mykiss. The sequence continues at coordinate 86,988,289 of NC_143031.1, read as the reverse complement.
AGTGTCCTGTCCAGGGGTGTACTGTACATCAGAAACAGGAGATAGACTAGTGTCCTGTCTAGGGGTGTACTGTACATCAAGCTGTCTCACTACAGAAACAGGAGATAGACTAGTGTCCTATCCAGGGGGTGTCCTGTACATCAAGCTGTCTCACTACAGAAACAGGAGATAGACTAGTGTCCTATCCAGGGGGTGTCCTGGTACATCAAGCTGTCTCACTACAGTAACAGGAGATAGACTAGTGTCCTATCCAGGGGGTGTCCTGGTACATCAAGCTGTCTCACTACAGAAACAGGAGATAGACTAGTGTCCTGTCCAGGGGTGTCCTGGTACATCAGAAACAGGAGACAGACTAGTGTCCTGTCCAGGGGTGTCCTGGTACATCAGAAACAGGAGATAGACTAGTGTCCTGTCTAGGGGTGTACTGTACATCAAGCTGTCTCACTACAGAAACAGGAGATAGACTAGTGTCCTATCCAGGGGGTGTCCTGGTACATCAAGCTGTCTCACTACAGTAACAGGAGATAGACTAGTGTCCTATCCAGGGGGTGTCCTGGTACATCAAGCTGTCTCACTACAGAAACAGGAGATAGACTAGTGTCCTGTCCAGGGGTGTCCTGGTACATCAGAAACAGGAGACAGACTAGTGTCCTGTCCAGGGGTGTCCTGGTACATCAGAAACAGGAGACAGACTAGTGTCCTGTCCAGGGGTGTACTGTACATCAGAAACAGGAGATAGACTAGTGTCCTGTCCAGGGGTGTACTGTACATCAGAAACAGGAGATAGACTAGTGTCCTGTCCAGGGGTTGTCCTGTACATCAAGCTGTCCCACTACAGAAACAGGAAATAGGGCAAGAGCCAATAGGGCAAGAGGAAATAGGGCAGGAGCCAATAGGGCAAGAGGAAATAGGGCAGGAGCCAATAGGGCAAGAGGAAATAGGGCAAGAGCCAATAGGGCAAGAGGAAATAGGGCAGGAGCCAATAGGCTGTTCTGGCTCAGACAAGGTTTACTTCCTTTACACAGATAGAGCCTCAGCCAATACAACAACACACAATAAGCAATAATAATAACACACAATAAAACCACCAACAACACACAATAAACAACAACACACAATAAACAACAACACACAATAAACAACAACACACAATAAACAACAACACACAATAAACAACAACACACAATAAACAACAATAACAACACCAACAACAACACACAATAAACAACACACAATAAACAACAACAACAACACACAATTAACAACAATAACAACACCAACAACAACACACAATAAACAACACACAATAAACAACACACAATAAACAACAATAACAACACCAACAACAACACACAATAAACAACACACAATAAACAACAACAACAACACACAATTAACAACAATAACAACACCAACAACAACACACATAAAACAACAACAAACAATAAACAACACCACACAATAAACAACAATAACAATAATAATAACAACAACAACAATAATAATAAACAACAAACATCCCGACCTGCTGACACGTGTCATAGAGGTCCTCCAGAGTGTGTCTGTTCACCAGTTTAAAATGGCGTCTGAGAATGACGAGGTTCTGCTGTCTGGTCCGGCCCTCCTCCAGCTCCCTCTCCTCCACCTGGCTCCCCTTCTCGTGCGTCACACGGTACGGCACCACGCGCTGGCCGGAGGGGTGAACCGCGACGCCTGCCGAGACCGCCGCCGATACCTCTGGGAGGAAACGGGAAGGGTTGCCGTGGAGAATGGCGAGGGTGTTGTTAGGGGGAAAGTGGTATCCCGCGGCCTCGGTTGGGTTGTCGCGCTGATTGTGGTCGAGACGCCAGAGGAAGGCGAAGTCTTGCGGGTCGGTCTGGGAGGAGCGATCTGTGTCGGCCAATGACGGAGGAGGGGAGGGGCGGTGGGGGTTAGGGTTAAGGTCAGGGTTGAGATTAGGGTAGAGGTCAGGTTGGAGGTTAGGTTTGAAGTTAGGGCTGAGGTTAGGGTTGAGATCGAGGTTAGGGTTAAGGTCAGAGTCGAGATTAGGGTTGAGGTTAGGGTTAAGGTCAGAGTCGAGATTAGGGTTGAGGTTAGGGTTAAGGTCAGGGTTGAGGTCAGGCTTGAGGTTAGGGTTAAGGTCAGAGTCGAGATTAGGGTTGAGGTTAGGGTTAAGGTCAGAGTCGAGATTAGGGTTGAGGTTAGGGTTAAGGTCAGGGTTAAGGTTAGGGTTGAGGTCAGGCTTGAGGTTAGGGTTAAGGTCAGAGTCGAGATTAGGGTTGAGGTTAGGGTTAAGGTCAGGGTTGAGGTTAGGGTTAAGGTCAGAGTCGAGATTAGGGTTGAGGTTAGGGTTAAGGTCAGGGTCGAGGTTAGGGTTAAGGTCAGAGTCGAGATTAGGGTTGAAGTTAGGGTTAAGGTCAGAGTCGAGATTAGGGTTGAGGTTAGGGTTAAGGTCAGAGTCGAGATTAGGATTGAAGTTAGGGTTAAGGTCAGGGTTGAGGTTAGGGTTGAGGTCAGGATTGAGGTTAGGGTTAAAGTCAGAGTCGAGATTAGGGTTGAGGTCAGGCTTGAGGTTAAGGTTAGGGTTAAGGTCAGAGTCGAGATTAGGGTTGAGGTTAGGGTTAAGGTCAGGGTCGAGGTTAGGGTTAAGGTCAGAGTGGAGATTAGGGTTGAGGTTAGGGTCGAGGTCAGAGTGGAGATTAGGGTCGAGGTCAGAGTGGAGATTAGGGTCGAGGTCAGAGTGGAGATTAGGGTCGAGGTCAGAGTGGAGATTATGGTCGAGGTCAGAGTGGAGATTAGGGTCGAGGTCAGAGTGGAGATTAGGGTCGAGGTCAGAGTGGAGATTAGGGTCGAGGTCAGAGTGGAGATTAGGGTCGAGGTCAGAGTGGAGATTAGGGTCGAGGTCAGAGTGGAGATTAGGGTCGAGGTCAGAGTGGAGATTAGGGTCGAGGTCAGAGTGGAGATTAGGGTCGAGGTCAGAGTGGAGATTAGGGTCGAGGTCAGAGTGGAGATTAGGGTCGAGGTCAGAGTGGAGATTAGGGTCGAGGTCAGAGTGGAGATTAGGGGCAAGGTCAGAGTTAGGGTCGAGGTCAGGGTCGAGGTCAGAGTCAGGGTCTATCTGTGGTTTGGGGGAGGGAGGGGTGTCGTTTGTGAAGGTGAGCGCCAGCTTGCACTGTTCCTCAGCCCTGCGACTCTGCCTCCGCTCCTCACTGCCCCCACCAAGATGGCCGACTTCACCTTCCACCCTGGTCTCACTAGCGTCAGTGCACTGACTGACCTCACCAACATGGCTACATTCACCAGCTTCCACACTGCCCTCACCAATATGGCTGTCACTATCAGTACAATGACTTCCCCCACCAAGATGGCCGTCTTCACTTTCCATCCTGGTCTCACTAGTGTCAGTACACTGACTGACCTCACCAAGATAGCTTCCTTCTACCTCCAACAAGTCTTTCTCAACTAAACCCTGAGTCCCCCCCTCTCCGGCGGCCTGAATGGTCTCTCCCTCCCTCTGCTCCACGGTGTTGGATCCAACCACCTGGGTTGAGTTAGGGTTAGCCGACACACAGTCAGGTAATTCCTCCCGACTCAGGACTCGGTCTTTATCAGCCTCCCCTCTCCTCCCTCCTGCCACACCCCTCTCTCCTCCTTCTCCAAGTGAACGGTCTGAGCTAAGGGAGGGGACGGGGGAGGGGCAGGTGGGCAGGGGGAAGGAGTCAACACCTGTCTGTAAGAGCTCTAGAAGCTTCTGGAACTCTGTGACATGAGGCCCGCGACCAGGATGCCCTTCTGATTGGCTGCCTCTGGGATCTGCCTCCTCCCCCTCACCACCTCCCTCTTCCTCCCTCCCAGGGCGCCTCCCATTCCTTCCTCCTCCTCCTCTTCTTTGCTCCAGTACCTCCTCTGAAGGCCAGTCTCCAACAAACTCCAACAACTCAGGCCTCATCCTCTCTCCCCCATCCCTCACCCTCTCTCCCCCATCCCTCACCCTCTCTCCCCCATCCCTCACCCTCTCTCCCCCATCCCACACCTGCTCTCCCCCATCACCCATTTCTCCCACCAACTTCCCTCCTCCATCCTCTCTCTCTCCATCCCCCTCGCTCACTGATTGGCTAGCGTCCTTCACTATGACAGCAGGCTCCAGCCTATCAGAGTCCGTCTTCCTAGTTCTACTCCTCCTCTCTTTCCTCACCCTCTGACCAATCGACTCGGAGAAAGCCACGGGCCTCTCGTCGTCACCATGGAGATCTGCACTAAACACAGACTCCACCAGACAGTAGGGAATTCCTGTCTCTTTCTCTTCCTCCCCCCTGTTCCCCTCGTTGTCCGGTTGCCACGGAGCTTCCGGTTCAGAGGCCACCGCTCCTAAATCAAGAATATCCTCCTCATCCAGAATTTTAGAATGGTCCAGAATCGCACATTTTTCCGAGGCCTTTCCACTGAGGGAGAGGGACTCTGTGGACCCGTGGGCAGAGCTGTGACCCGGGGTTCTGGCTCTCCCGGAGCGGCCGGCCGACGACACGTCGGGAAGCGAGGAGGAGAGCTGGGGGCAGGACCTCTCAGAGCCCTGGACCAATCGCTGCTCTCCTACCAGGTCGCGGCGGGCCTCGTCTGAGGACTTGGGCCTATCAGGAGAAAGAGAGACAGAGAGAGAGACAGAGAGACAGAGAGACAGAAATAGAGAGAGACAGAGAGAGAGAGAGAGAGAGAGAGAGAGAGAGAGAGAGAGAGAGACAGAGAGAGACAGAGAGAGAGAGACAGAGACAGAGAGAGAGAGAGAGAGAGACAGAGAGAGACAGAGAGAGAGAGAGACAGAGAGAGACAGAGAGAGACAGAGAGAGAGAGAGAGACAGAGAGACAGAGAGAGAGAGAGAGAGACAGAGAGACAGAGAGACAGAGAGACAGAGAGAGAGAGAGACAGAGAGACAGAGAGAGAGAGAGAGAGAGACAGAGAGACAGAGAGACAGAGAGACAGAGAGACAGAGAGAGAGAGACAGAGAGACAGAGAGACAGAGAGAGAGAGAGAGAGAGAGAGAGACAGAGAGACAGAGAGAGAGACAGAGAGAGAGATCATCTTTTCATTGTGACTTCAATTCAAGAGAAAAGACGAGGCAACTATTGAGATGCAGCCTGAAACTAACCTTAGCCTTGGCCCTATCCCTGGCCCTAACCCTGGCCCTAACCCTAGGCCCTAACCCTGGCCCTAACCCTAGGCCCTAACCCTGGCCCTAACCCTGGCCCTATCCCTGGCCCTAACCCTGGCCCTAACCCTAGGCCCTAACCCTGGCCCTAACCCTAGGCCCTAACCCTAGGCCCTAACCCTGGCCCTATCCCTGGCCCTAACCCTAGGCCCTAACCCTGGCCCTATCCCTGGCCCTATCCCTAGGCCCTAACCCTAGGCCTTAACCCTGGCCCTAACCCTAGGCCCTAACCCTGGCCCTAACCCTAGGCCCTAACCCTGGCCCTATCCCTAACCTCTAACCCTAACCCTGACCACTAACCCTGACCCCTAACCCTGACCCCTAACCCTAGCCCTAACCCTGGCCATAACTCTGGCCCTACCCTAGGCCCTGGCCCTATCCCTAACCCTGGCTCTAATCCTAACCCCTGGCCCTAACCCTGAACTTAACCCTAGGCCCTAACCCTACCCTAGGCCCTAACCCTGTCCCTACCCTAGGCCCTGGCCCTATCCCTGGCCCTATCCCTAACCCTGGCTCTAATCCTAACCCTGGCCCTATCCCTAGTCTCCTGGTGAGGAATCTTACTGTGACGGGCTAGCCTCCTGATGGGGTGGGCTTGGGTCCTGTTGGGGGGGTAGTTTGGCCTCCTGATGGGGTGGGCTTGGGTCCTGTTGGGGGGGTAGTTTGGCCTCCTGATGGGGTGGGCTTGGGTCCTGTTGGGGGGGTAGTTTGGCCTCCTGATGGGGTGGGCTTGGGTCCTGTTGGGAGGGTAGTTTGGCCTCCTGATGGGGTTGGCTTGGGTCCTGTTGGGGGGGTAGTTTGGCCTCCTGATGGGGTGGGCTTGGGTCCTGTTGGGGGGGTAGTTTGGCCTCCTGATGGGGTGGGCTTGGGTCCTGTTGGGAGGGTAGTTTGGCCTCCTGATGGGGTGGGCTTGGGTCCTGTTGGGGGGGTAGTTTGGCCTCCTGATGGGGTGGGCTTGGGTCCTGTTGGGGGGGTAGTTTGGCGTCGTGATGGGGGGGTCGTGTTGGGTCCTGTTGGGGGGGTAGTTTGGCGTCGTGTTGAGGGGGTCGTGTTGGGTCCTGTTGGGGGGGTAGTTTGGCGTCGTGATGAGGGGGTCGTGTTGGGTCGTAATGGGGGGGTAGTTTCGGGTGAGAGCTTCCCATGATGGAGTGAATGGTCACGTGACGATCATAATTTTCCAACATCCAACGGATCTTCTCTGCTTTAACACTGTGCCTAGTACGTCTTAGAGAGAAAGGAGGGGAGAGAGAGAGACAGAGAGGGGGGGGGGGAGAGAGAAAGAGGAGGGGGGAGAGAGAAAGAGAGGAGGGGAGAGAGCGAGGAGGGGAGAGAGGAGGGAGAGGAAGAGAGGGAGGGGAGAGAGGAGGGAGAGAAAGAGGGGAGAGAAGGGGGAGGGGAGAGAAAGAGGGGAGAGAGGAGGGAGAGAAAGAGAGGAGGGGAGAGAGCGAGGAGGGGAGAGAGGAGGGAGAGGAGAGAGGAGGGAGAGAAAGAGGGGAGAGAGAGGAGGGAGAGGAAGAGAGGGAGAGGAGGGGGAGGGGAGAGAAAGAGGGGAGGGGAGAGAAAGAGGGGAGAGGGGGGGGGGGTGAAAGAGGAGGGGTTATCCATTTCGTTTTTCATTTCGACTTCAATTCAGATGAATTTGTAATAACTTTATTAGTGGTTTGTTTAGATTAAATCAAAGTCAATCCTATCATAATAACTTTATTGGTCATTTACATCAATTCAAAGTATATGGTAATATAGAGATGTCATGTTGTTCGGGATGTGTATGAGGAAGTGAATTCAGATGACCAGCATGCATCTGTTCAGAAACTAACTGTGAGAACTTTCAGAGTCTTCTGGATTGATGATGAACTGAAACTGTGACAGGTCAAAGATATAATGCCCAGCATGCACCTGTTCAGAAACTGTGACAGGTCAAAGATATATGACCAGCATGCACCTGTTCAGAAACTGACAGGTCAAAGATATGATGACCAGCATGCACCTGTTCAGAAACTGACAGGTCAAAGATATAATGCCCAGCATGCACCTGTTCAGAAACTGACAGGTCAAAGATATGATGACCAGCATGCACCTGTTCAGAAACTGACAGGTCAAAGATATAATGCCCAGCATGCACTTGTTCAGAAACAGTGAGAACTAAAGCTAATGGGGATCCAAATAAACAAATAACTTTATTGGTACCTCTCCAGGTGTTTTGTAATAACTTTATTGGTACCTCTCCAGGTGTTTTGTAATAACTTTATTGGTACCTCCCCAGGTGTTTCGTAATAACTTTATTGGTACCTCTCCAGGTGTTTGGTAATAACTTTATTGGTACCTCTCCAGGTGTTTGGTAATAACTTTATTGGTACCTCTCCAGGTGTTTTGTAATAACTTTATTGGTACCTCTCCAGGTGTTTGGTAATAACTTTATTGGTACCTCTCCAGGTGTTTGGTAATAACTTTATTGGTACCTCTCCAGGTGTTTGGTAATAACTTTATTGGTACCTCTCCAGGTGTTTTGTAATAACTTTATTGGTACCTCTCCAGGTGTTTGGTAATAACTTTATTGGTACCTCTCCAGGTGTTTGGTAATAACTTTATTGGTACCTCTCCAGGTGTTTGGTAATAACTTTATTGGTACCTCTCCAGGTGTTTGGTAATAACTTTATTGGTACCTCTCCAGGTGTTTGGTAATAACTTTATTGGTACCTCTCCAGGTGTTTGGTAATAACTTTATTGGTACCTCTCCAGGTGTTTGGTAATAACTTTATTGGTACCTCTCCAGGTGTTTGGTAATAACTTTATTGGTACCTCTCCAGGTGTTTGGTAATAACTTTATTGGTACCTCTCCAGGTGTTTGGTAATAACTTTATTGGTACCTCTCCAAGTGTTTGGTAATAACTTTATTGGTACCTCTCCAGGTGTTTGGTAATAACTTTATTGGTACCTCTCCAGGTGTTTGGTAATAACTTTATTGGTACCTCTCCAGGTGTTTGGTAATAACTTTATTGGTACCTCTCCAGGTGTTTGGTAATAACTTTATTGGTACCTCTCCAGGTGTTTGGTAATAACTTTATTGGTACCTCTCCAGGTGTTTGGTAATAACTTTATTGGTACCTCTCCAGGTGTTTGGTAATAACTTTATTGGTACCTCTCCAGGTGTTTGGTAATAACTTTATTGGTACCTCTCCAGGTGTTTGGTAATAACTTTATTGGTACCTCTCCAGGTGTTTGGTAATAACTTTATTGGTACCTCTCCAGGTGTTTGGTAATAACTTTATTGGTACCTCTCCAGGTGTTTGGTAATAACTTTATTGGTACCTCTCCAGGTGTTTTGTAATAACTTTATTGGTACCTCTCCAGGTGTTTTGTAATAACTTTATTGGTACCTCTCCAGGTGTTTGGTAATAACTTTATTGGTACCTCTCCAGGTGTTTGGTAATAACTTTATTGGTACCTCTCCAGGTGTTTGGTAATAACTTTATTGGTACCTCTCCAGTTCCCTGGGTTTGTTCTTCCACCAGGTACTAGGCTCCCGGAACAAAACCTTGTAGTTGTGCCTCAGAGCCTGTAGGAACATACAACACATCCTACCATTAGACTGTGTGGGTACATACAACACATCCTACCATTAGACTGTGTGTGTGTAGATGTGCCTCAGAGCCTGTAGGGACATACAGCACATCCTACCATTACACTGTGTGTGTGTGTGTGTGTGTGTGTGTGTGTGTGTGTGTAGATGTGTGTGTGTGTGTAGATGTGTGTGTGTGTGTGTGTAGATGTGTGTGTGTGTGGATGTGGGTGTGTGTGTGGATGTGGGTGTGTGTGTATGTGGGTGTGTGTGTGTAGATGTGTGTGTGTGTGTGTGTAGATGTGTGTGAGTGTGTGTGTGTGTGTAGATGTGTGTGTAGGTGTGTGTGTGTGTGTAGGTGTGTAGATGTGGGTGTGTGTGTGTAGGTGTGTGTGTGTGTGTGTGTGTAGATGTGGGTGTGTGTGTAGATGTGTGTGTGTGTGTGTAGATGTGTGTGTGTGTGTAGATGTGTGTGTGTGTAGATGTGGGTGTGTGTGTAGATGTGTGTGTGTAGGTGTGTGTGTGTGTGTGTGTGTAGATGTGTGTGTGTGTGTGTGTGTGTAGATGTGTGTGTGTGTGTGTGTAGGTGTGTGTGTGTGTGTGTGTGTGTGTGTAGATGTGGGTGTGTGTGTAGATGTGTGTGTGTGTGTAGATGTGTGTGTGTGTGTAGATGTGTGTGTGTGTAGATGTGGGTGTGTGTGTAGATGTGTGTGTGTAGGTGTGTGTGTGTGTGTGTGTGTGTAGATGTGTGTGTGTGTGTGTAGATGTGTGTGTGTGTGTGTGTGTGTGTGTAGATGTGTGTGTGTGTGTAGATGTGTGTGTGTGTGTAGGTGTGTGTGTGTGTGTAGATGTGTGTGTGTGTGTGTAGATGTGTGTGTGTGTGTGTGTGTGTGTGTGTGTGTGTAGATGTGTGTGTGTGTGTGTGTGTAGATGTGTGTGTGTGTGTGTGTGTGTGTGTGTGTGTGTGTGTGTGTAGGTGTGTGTGTGTGTGTGTGTGTGTGTGTGTGTGTGTGTGTGTGTGTGTGTGTGTGTGTGTGTAGGTGTGTTTGGTAACATAAACTTGAATAACTATTGAAATGTATTTCTGATTAAAATGGAAGGTAGTTTGTATTTTCACATTAAAGAAAGAAGAGACAGACCATAGTTACGTAGGGTTTCATCTCCCAGCCCTGCATGTTGGTGTTGTCAATGACAACAGGAGAGAAAGAGGCCTCCATCACTTCCTGGGCTGAGGACATCAACACCATGTTATTCAATGGGAAACAGAGACCATTTACATGGTTAGGGTGTAGGGGTTAGGGTGTAGGGGTTAGGGGGGTTAGGGTGTAGGGGTTAGGGTGTAGGGGTTAGGGGATAGTATATGTTGGTGTTGTCAATAACAACAGGAGAGAAAGAGGCCTCCATCACTTCCTGGGCTGAGGACATCAACACCATGTTATTCAATGGGAAACAGAGACCATTTACATGGTTAGGGTGTAGGGGTTAGGGTGTAGGGGCTAGGGTGTAGGGGTTAGGGTGTAGGGGTTAGGGGGTAGGGGTTAGGGTGTAGGGGTTAGGGGGTAGGGGTTAGGGTGTAGGGGTTAGGGGGTAGGGGTTAGGGTGTAGGGGTTAGGGCGTAGGGGTTAGGGCGTAGGGGTTAGGGTGTAGGGGTTAGGGTGTAGGGGTTAGGGTGTAGGGGTTAGGGGATAGTATATGTTGGTGTTGTCAATAATAACAGGAGAGAAAGAGGCCTCCATCACTTCCTGGGCTGAGGACATCAACACCATGTTATTCAATGGGAAACAGAGACCATTTACATGGTTAGGGTGTAGGGGTTAGGGTGTAGGGGTGTAGGGGTTAGGGTGTAGGGGTTAGGGTGTAGGGGTTAGGGGGTAGGGGTTAGGGTGTAGGGGTTAGGGTGTAGGGGTTAGGGCGTAGGGGTTAGGGCGTAGGGGTTAGGGTGTAGGGGTTAGGGTGTAGGGGTTAGGGTGTAGGGGTTAGGGGATAGTATATGTTGGTGTTGTCAATAATAACAGGAGAGAAAGAGGCCTCCATCACTTCCTGGGCTGAGGACATCAACACCATGTTATTCAATGGGAAACAGAGACCATTTACATGGTTAGGGTGTAGGGGTTAGGGTGTAGGGGTTAGGGCGTAGGGGTTAGGGTGTAGGGGTTAGGGGCGTAGGGGTTAGGGTGTAGGGGTTAGGGTGTAGGGGTTAGGGTGTAGGGGTTAGGGGTTAGGGGATAGTATATGTTGGTGTTGTCAATAACAACAGGAGAGAAAGAGGCCTCCATCACTTCCTGGGCTGAGGACATCAACACCATGTTATTCAATGGGAAACAGAGACCATTTACATGGTTAGGGTGTAGGGGTTAGGGTGTAGGGGTTAGGGTGTAGGGGTTAGGGTGTAGGGGTTAGGGTGTAGGGGTTAGGGTGTAGGGGTTAGGGGATAGGGGTTAGGGTGTAGGGGTTAGGGTGTAGGGGTTAGGGTGGAGGGGTTAGGGTGTAGGGGTAGGGGTTAGGGTGTAGGGGTTAGGGGGTAGGGTGTAGGGGTTAGGGTGTAGGGGTTAGGGTGTAGGGGTTAGGGTGTAGGGGTTAGGGTGTAGGGGTTAGGGTGTAGGGGTTAGGGTGTAGGGGTTAGGGTGTAGGGGTTAGGGGTTAGGGGGTAGTATATGTTGGTGTTGTCAATAATAACAGGAGAGAAAGAGGCCTCCATCACTTCCTGGGCTGAGGACATCAACACCATGTTATTCAATGGGAAACAGAGACCATTTACATGGTTAGGGTGTAGGGGTTAGGGGGTAGGGGTTAGGGTGTAGGGGTTAGGGTGTAGGGGTTAGGGTGTAGGGGTTAGGGTGTAGGGGTTAGGGTGTAGGGGTTAGGGGATAGTATATGTTGGTGTTGTCAATAACAACAGGAGAGAAAGAGGCCTCCATCACTTCCTGGGCTGAGGACATCAACACCATGTTATTCAATGGGAAACAGAGATCATTTACATGGTTAGGGTGTAGGGGTTAGGGTGTAGGGGTTAGGGTGTAGGGGTTAGGGTGTAGGGGTTAGGGTGTAGGGGTTAGGGTGTAGGGGTTAGGGGTTAGGGTGTAGGGGTTAGGGTGTAGGGGTTAGGGGATAGTATATGTTGGTGTTGTCAATAATAACAGGAGAGAAAGAGGCCTCCATCACTTCCTGGGCTGAGGACATCAACACCATGTTATTCAATGGGAAACAGAGACCATTTACATGGTTAGGGTGTAGGGGTTAGGGTGTAGGGGTTAGGGTGTAGGGGTTAGGGTGTAGGGGTTAGGGGAGGGGTTAGGGTGGAGGGGTTAGGGTGTAGGGGTTAGGGTGTAGGGGTTAGGGTGTAGGGGTTAGGGTGTAGGGGGTAGGGGTTAGAGGTTAGGGGATAGTATATGTTGGTGTTGTCAATAACAACAGGAGAGAAAGAGGCCTCCATCACTTCCTGGGCTGAGGACATCAACACCATGTTATTCAATGGGAAACAGAGACCATTTACATGGTTAGGGTGTAGGGGTTAGGGTGTAGGGGTTAGGGTGTAGGGGTTAGGGGATAGTATATGTTGGTGTTGTCAATAATAACAGGAGAGAAAGAGGCCTCCATCACTTCCTGGGCTGAGGACATCAACACCATGTTATTCAATGGGAAACAGAGACCATTTACATGGTTAGGGTGTAGGGGTTAGGGTGTAGGGGTTAGGGTGTAGGGGTTAGGGTGGAGGGGTTAGGGGGGTAGGGGTTAGGGGGGTTAGGGCGTAGGGGTTAGGGTGTAGGGGTGTAGGGGTTAGGGTGTAGGGGTTAGGGTGTAGGGGTGTAGGGGTTAGGGTGGAGGGGTTAGGGGATAGTATATGTTGGTGTTGTCAATAATAACAGGAGAGAAAGAGGCCTCCATCACTTCCTGGGCTGAGGACATCAACACCATGTTATTCAATGGGAAACAGAGACCATTTACATGGTTAGGGTGTAGGGGTTAGGGTGTAGGGGTTAGGGTGTAGGGGTTAGGGTGTAGGGGTTAGGGGAGGGGTTAGGGTGGAGGGGTTAGGGTGTAGGGGTTAGGGTGTAGGGGTTAGGGTGTAGGGGTTAGGGTGTAGGGGTTAGGGTGTAGGGGGTAGGGGTTAGAGGTTAGGGGATAGTATATGTTGGTGTTGTCAATAATAACAGGAGAGAAAGAGGCCTCCATCACTTCCTGGGCTGAGGACATCAACACCATGTTATTCAATGGGAAACAGAGACCATTTACATGGTTAGGGTGTAGGGGTTAGGGGGTAGGGGTTAGGGTGTAGGGGTTAGGGTGGAGGGGTTAGGGGGTAGGGGCTAGGGTGTAGGGGTTAGGGTGTAGGGGTTAGGGTGTAGGGGTTAGGGTGTAGGGGTTAGGGTGTAGGGGTTAGGGGATAGTATATGTTGGTGTTGTCAATAATAACAGGAGAGAAAGAGGCCTCCATCACTTCCTGGGCTGAGGACATCAACACCATGTTATTCAATGGGAAACAGAGACCATTTACATGGTTAGGGTGTAGGGGTTAGGGGGTAGGGGTTAGGGTGTAGGGGTTAGGGTGGAGGGGTTAGGGGGTAGGGGTTAGGGTGTAGGGGTTAGGGTGTAGGGGTTAGGGTGTAGGGGTTAGGGGATAGTATATGTTGGTGTTGTCAATAACAACAGGAGAGAAAGAGGCCTCCATCACTTCCTGGGCTGAGGACATCAACACCATGTTATTCAATGGGAAACAGAGACCATTTACATGGTTAGGGTGTAGGGGTTAGGGGGTAGGGGTTAGGGTGTAGGGGGTAGGGGTTAGGGTGTAGGGGCTAGGGTGTAGGGGTTAGGGTGTAGGGGTTAGGGGGTAGGGGTTAGGGTGTAGGGGGTAGGGGTTAGGGTGTAGGGGTTAGGGGGTAGGGGTTAGGGTGTAGGGGTGTAGGGGTTAGGGTGTAGGGGTTAGGGTGTAGGGGTTAGGGGATAGTATATGTTGGTGTTGTCAATAATAACAGGAGAGAAAGAGGCCTCCATCACTTCCTGGGCTGAGGACATCAACACCATGTTATTCAATGGGAAACAGAGACCATTTACATGGTTAGGGTGTAGGGGGTAGGGGTTAGGGGGTAGGGGTTAGGGTGTAGGGGTTAGGGTGTAGGGGTTAGGGGTTAGGGTGTAGGGGGTAGGGGTTAGGGTGTAGGGGTTAGGGTGTAGGGGTTAGGGTGTAGGGGTTAGGGGATAGTATATGTTGGTGTTGTCAATAACAACAGGAGAGAAAGAGGCCTCCATCACTTCCTGGGCTGAGGACATCAACACCATGTTATTCAATGGGAAACAGAGACCATTTACATGGTTAGGGTGTAGGGGTTAGGGTGTAGGGGTTAGGGTGTAGGGGTTAGTTAGGGTGTAGGGGTTAGGGTGTAGGGGTGGAGGGGTTAGGGTGTAGGGGTTAGGGTGTAGGGGTTAGGGTGTAGGGGTTAGGGTGTAGGGGTTAGTTAGGGTGTAGGGGTTAGGGTGTAGGGGTTAGGGTGTAGGGGTTAGGGTGGAGGGGTTAGGGTGGAGGGGTTAGGGTGGAGGGGTTAGGGTGTAGGGGTAGGGGTTAGGGTGTAGGGGTTAGGGGGTAGGGTGTAGGGGTTAGGGTGTAGGGGTTAGGGGGTAGGGGTTAGGGTGTAGGGGTTAGGGTGTAGGGGTTAAGGTGTAGGGGTTAGGGTGTAGGGGTTAGGGGTTAGGGGATAGTATATGTTGGTGTTGTCAATAACAACAGGAGAGAAAGAGGCCTCCATCACTTCCTGGGCTGAGGACATCAACACCATGTTATTCAATGGGAAACAGAGACCATTTACATGGTTAGGGTGTAGGGGTTAGGGTGTAGGGGTTAGGGTTTAGGGGTTAGGGTGGAGGGGTTAGGGTGGAGGGGTTAGGGTGGAGGGTGTAGGGGTTACAGTGTAGGGGTTAGGGTGTAGGGGTGTAGGGGTTAGGGGATAGTATATGTTGGTGTTGTCAATAACAACAGGAGAGAAAGAGGCCTCCATCATTTACATGGTTAGGGTGTAGGGGTTAGGGTGTAGGGGTTAGGGTTTAGGGGTTAGGGTTTAGGGGTTAGGATGTAGGGGTTAGGGTGTAGGGGTTAGGGTGTAAGGGTTAGGGTGTAGGGGTTAGGGTGTAAGGGTTAGGGTGTAGGGGTTAGGGTGTAGGGGTTAGGGTGTAGTAGGGGTTAGGGTGTAGTAGGGGTTAGGGTGTAGTAGGGGTTAGGGTGTAGGGGTTAGTTAGGGTGTAGGGGTTAGTTAGAGTGTAGGGTTAGTTAGAGTGTAGGGTTAGTTAGGGTGTAGGGTTAGTTAGGGTGTAGGGGTTAGTTAGAGTGTAGGGTTAGTTAGGGTGTAGGGTTAGTTAGGGTGTAGGGGTTAGTTAGGGTGTAGGGGTTAGTTAGGGTGTAGGGGTTAGTTAGGGTGTAGGGGTTAGTTAGGGTGTAGGGGTTAGTTAGGGTGTAGGGTTAGTTAGGGTGTAGGGTTAGTTAGGGTGTAGGGTTAGTTAGGGTGTAGGGGTTAGTTAGGGTGTAGGGTTAGTTAGGGTGTAGGGGTTAGTTAGGGTGTAGGGGTTAGTTAGGGTGTAGGGGTTAGTTAGGGTGTAGGGTTAGTTAGGGTGTAGGGGTTAGTTAGGGTGTAGGGGTTAGTTAGGGTGTAGGGGTTAGTTAGGGTGTAGGGGTTAGTTAGGGTGTAGGGGTTAGTTAGGGTGTAGGGGTTAGTTAGGGTGTAGGGGTTAGTTAGGGTGAAGGGGTTAGTTAGGGTGTAGGGGTTAGTTAGGGTGTAGGGGTTAGTTAGGGTGTAGGGGTTAGTTAGGGTGTAGGGGTTAGTTAGGGTGAAGGGGTTAGTTAGGGTGTAGGGGTTAGTTAGGGTGTAGGGGTTAGTTAGGGTTTAGGGGTTAGTTAGGGTGTAGGGGTTAGTTAGGGTGTAGGGGTTAGTTAGGGTGTAGGGGTTAGTTAGGGTGTAGGGGTTAGTTAGGGTGTAGGGGTTAGTTAGGGTGTAGGGGTTAGTTAGGGTGTTAGGCTGTAGGGGTTAGGACGTAGGGGTTAGGGTGTTAGGATGTAGGGGTTAGGGTGTAGGGGTTAGGGTCCCCTAAAGCTGAGGGGTTAGGGTGTATACCTCTAGCGTGGTTCCATTCGTGGGCCTCCCCTAAAGCTGAGGGGTCGTAGCGATAGTCCCCATGACGACAGAAATAATCATCCGTGCTCAACACCACCCCATGTGGGTTCTGTTCCAGCATGGCCCTACACACACACACACACACACACACACAGGGATAACACACACACACACACACACACACACACACACACAGAGATAACACACACACAGACACACACACACACAGGGATAACACACACACACACACACACACACACACAGAGATAACACACACACACACACAGAGATAACACACACACACACACAGAGAGATAACACACACAGACACACAGAGAGATAACACACACAGAGATAACACACACACACACAGACAGAGATAACACACACAGAGATAACACACACACAGAGATAACACACACACACACACACACACACACACACACACAGGGATAACACACACACAGAGATAACACACACACACACACACACACACAGAGATAACACACACACACGCACACACACACAGGGATAACACACACACACAGGGATAACACACACACACGCACACACAGGGATAACACACACATGCAAGCACACACGATTATTGGTGAGTGTGGTTAACATTATTGTAAACACACACACACACACACACACACACACACACACCCATCCAACACCCCGCCCACCCCCTATACACACACCTAACACGTCCCCTTACCGGGCCAGGGTGGACTTGCCCGACCCAGGAGCTCCCCGTAGCAGCACTAGGACACGCCCCTCCAGACGGAGCCTACCATGTTGGAGGGGTGCTCTGGGGCCAGCAGACACACCACCTGTCCAAGACCTGGGGACGGTCGCGGCTTGACCGAAAGGGCCCTGGGCCAACCAGTGGGAGGCGGGTGTGGCTCGGGTGTGCCAGGAGGAGGGGCTTAGCGCCACAGGGACGATAAATGCCGGCCCCGTTGCCTGATTTCCGCGGGCATGCGGTTGGAACTCCGGCGCTAGAGTATTCCAGAACGACGGGTTGGCGAGTCGCTCTTCTCCTGCGACGCCAGTCTTCGTCCTCGCCCCCCTTACTACGCCGCCTGGTGGTACGGTCCGCTCACCCTCTGGACGAACAGTGAACTGGTCCAGTTTCCTGTATGCCTGGAATGCAGAGGGGCGATCGGCGGCCCCCGGGTCCAAAAGCAGGCTGGGTTTAATTCTGTCCGTCTCGGATGGCGATGAAGTGAGATGGCCGAAGTCCAGTAATGACCGTTGCCGCCGGTAACCGGCTGCTCCTCCCGAGAAGTTGAGGCTCAGGTCAGAGACAGGGGAGTGAGGTCCGCTAGCCTGCCCAGCTGAGAACACCCTGTCTGGGCATGGCTGATCCTCTGGGAGCCCCCTCGTGGAGGCTGAGGCTCTTGGGCCGGACTGGAGCGGCTGTGGCAGGGCCTGCTGCTGGGCGCCCGGGGGCTGAACGAGCAAGGAGAGGGAAGAGACGGATGAGGAAGAGGAGGAGGAGTGAAGATCACCGTGGTCCCTCTCTCCAGCTTCCTGCTGTATGGTAAGATTCTCCAGCTCACGGTCAATCAGAACATCAAACTCTTCTGTCAAGTCAGTGGTCAGGTCCTGGTTATCTTCGCTGAGGAGAGGAGGTGCCCGTCGGGGAGGGGAGAGGGGGACAGCGGATTCCCCCGTAGGCGGGCGGGGGTGAAGGTCTGGTTTGGAGGAGTTGTGTTGGGGGCTGAGGAGAGCTGCGGTAAGCTCGAACCCGGAGAGGAGGGGAGGGAGGGGGCCAACACGCTCAGCTGCTACAGACAGCTCCAGGAGAGAATCCATCGCATTCTCAACTACAGGAAGAGACATGGAAGGAGAGAGAGGGAGAGAGAGAGAGAGAGGTGGTAGGAAAGAGAGAGAGAGAGAGAGAGAGGTGATATGAGAGAGAGAGAGAGAGAGAGGTGGTAAGAGATAGAGAGAGAGAGAGAGAGAGGTGGTAGGAGAGAGAGGGGGAGATCGTAGGAGAGAGAGAGAGGTGGTAGGAGAGAGAGAGAGGTGGTAGGAGAGAGAGAGATGGTAGGAGAGAGAGAGAAGGGGAGATGGTAGGTGAGAGAGAGGTGGTAGGAGAGAGAGAGGTGGTAGGAGAGAGAGAGGTGGTAGAGGTGGTAGGAGAGAGAGAGAGATGGTAGGAGAGAGAGAGAGGTGGTAGGAGAGAGAGAGGTGGTAGGAGAGAGAGAGAGAAGGGGAGATGGTAGGAGAGAGAGAGGTGGTAGGAGAGAGAGAAGGGGAGATGGTAGGAGAGAGAGAGGTGGTAGGCGAGAGAGAGAGGTGGTAGGAGAGAGAGAGTGGGGGTAGGAGAGAGAGAGAGAGGGGGAGATGGTAGGAGAGAGAGAGGTGGCAGGAGAGAGAGAGGTGGTAGGAGAGAGAGAGAGGTGGTAGGAGAGAGAGAGAAGGGGAGATGGTAGGAGAGAGAGAGGTGGTAGGAGAGAGAGAAGAGGAGATGGTAGGAGAGAGAGGTGGTAGGAGAGAGAGAGAGAAGGGGAGATGGTAGGAGAGAGAGAGAGGTGGTAGGAGAGAGAGAGAGGTGGTAGGAGAGAGAGAGGTGGCAGGAGAGAGAGAGGTGGCAGGAGAGAGAGAGAGAAGGGGAGATGGTAGGAGAGAGAGAGGTGGTAGGAGAGAGAGAAAGAAGGGGAGATGGTAGGAGAGAGAGAGGTGGTAGGAGAGAGAGAGAGGTGGTAGGAGAGAGAGAGAGGTGGTAGGAGAGAGAGAGGTGGCAGGAGAGAGAGAGAGAAGGGGAGATGGTAGGAGAGAGAGAGGTGGTAGGAGAGAGAGAGAAGGGGAGATGGTAGGAGAGAGAGAGGTGGTAGGAGAGAGAGAGAGGTGGCAGGAGAGAGAGAGAGAAGGGGAGATGGTAGGAGAGAGAGAGGTGGTAGGAGAGAGAGAGAGGTGGTAGGAGAGAGAGAGAGGTGGCAGGAGAGAGAGAGAGGTGGTAGGAGAGAGAGAGAAGGGGAGATGGTAGGAGAGAGAGAGGTGGTAGGAGAGAGAGAGAGGTGGTAGGAGAGAGAGAGAGGTGGCAGGAGAGAGAGAGAGGTGGCAGGAGAGAGAGAGAAGGGGAGATGGTAGGAGAGAGAGAGAGAAGGGGAGATGGTAGGAGAGAGAGAGGTGGTAGGAGAGAGAGAGAGAAGGGGAGATGGTAGGAGAGAGAGAGGTGGTAGGAGAGAGAGAGAGGTGGTAGGAGAGAGAGAGAGGTGGTAGGAGAGAGAGAGAGGTGGCAGGAGAGAGAGAGAGAAGGGGAGATGGTAGGAGAGAGAGAGGAAGGGAACAGTTGGTTAAATGAACTCTTTAGCCGTGTGTGACATGTACAGTTGTGGCCAAAAGTTTTGAGAATTACACAAATATTAATTTCCACAAAGTTTGCTGCTTCAGTGTCTTTAGATATTTTTTGTCAGATGTTACTATGGAATACTGAAGTATAATTACAAGCATTTCATAAGTGTCAAAGGCTTTTATTGACAATTACATGAAGTTGATGCAGAGTCAATATTTGCAGTGTTGACCCTTCTTTTTCAAGACCTCTGCAATCCGCCCTGGCATGCTGTCAATTAACTTCTGGGCCACATCCTGACTGATGGCAGCCCATTCTTGCATAATCAATGCTTGGAGTTTATCAGAATTTGTGGGGTTTTGTTTGTCCACCCGCCTCTTGAGGATTGACCACCAGTTCTCAATGGGGATTAATGTCTGGGGAGTTTCCTGGCCCTGGACCCAAAATATTGATGTTTTGTTCCCCGAGCCACTTAGTTATCACTTTTGCCTTATAGCAAGGTGCTTCATCATGCTGGAAATGGCATTGTTCGTCACCAAACTGTTCCTGGATGGTTGGAAGAAGTTGCTCTTGGAGGATGTGTTGGTACCATTCTTTATTCATGGCTGTGTTCTTAGGCAAAATTGTGAGTGAGCCCACTCCCTTGGCTGAGAAGCAACCCCACACATGAATGGTCTCAGGATGCTTTACTGTTGGCATGACACAGGACTGATGGTAGCGCTCACCTTGTCTTCTCGGGACAAGCTTTTTTCCGGATGCCCCAAACAATCGGAAAGGGGATTCATCAGAGAAAATGACTTTACCCCCACTTTATCCTCAGCAGTCCAATCCCTGTACCTGTTGCAGAATATCAGTCTGTCCCTTGTGTTTTTCCTGGAGAGAAGTAGCTTCTTTGCTGCCCTTCTTGACACCAGGCCCTCCTCTAAAAGTCTTTGCCTCACTGTGCGTGCAGATGCACAAACAGCAGTCCAATCCCTGGCCTGCTGCCTAATCAACTTTAGGAGACGGTCCTGGCGCTTGCTGGACTTTCTTGGGCGCCCTGAAGCGTTCTTCACAACAATTGAACCGCTCTCCTTGAAGTTCTTGATGATCCGATAAATGGTTGATTTTGGTGCAATCTTACTGGCAGCAATATCCTTGCCTGTGAAGCCCTTTTTGTGCAAAGCAATGATGACGGCACGTGTTTCCTTGCAGGTAACCATGGTTGACAGAGGAAGAAAAATAATTCCAAGCACCACCCTCCTTTTGAAGCTTCCAGTCTGTTATTGGAACTCAATCAGCATGACAGAGTGATCTCCAGCCTTGTCCTCGTCAACACTCACACCTGTGTTAACGAGAGAATCACTGACATGATGTCAGCTGGTCCTTTTGTGGCAGGGCTGAAATGCATTGGAAATGTTTTTTTTGGGGGGGGATTCAGTTCATTTGCATGGCAAAGAGGGACTTTGCAATTAATTGCAATTCATCTGATCACTCTTCATAACATTCTGGAGTATATGCAAATTGCCATTATACAAACTGAGGCAGCAAACTTTGTGAAAATGAATGTTTGTGTCTCAAATTTTGGCCACGACTGTACACACATGTAAATGCTTACTAAGTTTAAGTCACAATGTACTGTTGAACTGTAGTCCCAATATGTACTGTTGAACTGTAGTCCCAATATGTACTGTTGAACTGTAGTCCCAATATGTACTGTAGTCCCAATATGTACTGTTGAACTGTAGTCCCAATATGAACTGCAGTCCCAATATGTACTGTTGAACTGTAGTCCCAATATGTACTGTTGAACTGTAGTCCCAATATGTACTGTTGTACTGTAGTCCCAATATGTACTGTTGTACTGTAGTCTCAATATGTACTGTTGAACTGTAGTCCCAATATGTACTGTTGAACTGTAGTCCCAATATGTACTGTTGAACTGTAGTCCCAATATGTACTGTTGAACTGTAGTCCCAATATGTACTGTTGTACTGTAGTCCCAATATGTACTGTAGTCCCAATATGTACTGTTGAACTGTAGTCCCAATATGTACTGTAGTCTCAATATGTACTGTTGAACTGTAGTCCCAATATGTACTGTTGAACTGTAGTCCCAATATGTACTGTAGTCTCAATATGTACTGTTGAACTGTAGTCCCAATATGTACTGTAGTCTCAATATGTACTGTTGAACTGTAGTCCCAATATGTACTGTTGAACTGTAGTCCCAATATGTACTGTTGAACTGTAGTCCCAATATGTACTGTTGAACTGTAGTCCCAATATGTACTGTAGTCCCAATATGTACTGTTGAACTGTAGTCCCAATATGTACTGTAGTCCCAATATGTACTGTAGTCCCAATATGTACTGTTGAACTGTAGTCCCAATATGTACTGTAGTCTCAATATGTACTGTTGAACTGTAGTCCCAATATGTACTGTTGAACTGTAGTCCCAATATGTACTGTTGAACTGTAGTCCCAATATGTACTGTTGAACTGTAGTCCCAATATGTACTGTAGTCCCAATATGTACTGTTGAACTGTAGTCCCAATATGTACTGTAGTCCCAATATGTACTGTAGTCCCAATATGTACTGTTGAACTGTAGTCCCAATATGTACTGTAGTCCCAATATGTACTGTTGAACTGTAGTCTCAATATGTACTGTTGAACTGTAGTCCCAATATGTACTGTAGTCCCAATATGTACTGTTGAACTGTAGTCCCAATATGTACTGTTGTACTGTAGTCTCAATATGTACTGTTGAACTGTAGTCCCAATATGTACTGTTGAACTGTAGTCCCAATATGTACTGTTGAACTGTAGTCCCAATATGTACTGTTGAACTGTAGTCCCAATATGTACTGTTGAACTGTAGTCCCAATATGTACTGTTGAACTGTAGTCCCAATATGTACTGTTGAACTGTAGTCCCAATATGTACTGTAGTCCCAATATGTACTGTAGTCCCAATATGTACTGTTGAACTGTAGTCCCAATATGTACTGCAGTCCCAATATGTACTGTTGAACTGTAGTCCCAATATGTACTGTAGTCCCAATATGTACTGTAGTCCCAATATGTACTGTTGAACTGTAGTCCCAATATGTACTGTAGTCCCAATATGTACTGTTGAACTGTAGTCCCAATATGTACTGTAGTCCCAATATGTACTGTTGAACTGTAGTCCCAATATGTACTGTAGTCCCAATATGTACTGTTGAACTGTAGTCTCAATATGTACTGTTGAACTGTAGTCCCAATATGTACTGTAGTCCCAATATGTACTGTTGAACTGTAGTCCCAATATGTACTGTTGAACTGTAGTCCCAATATGTACTGTAGTCCCAATATGTACTGTTGAACTGTAGTCCCAATATGTACTGTTGAACTGTAGTCCCAATATGTACTGTTGAACTGTAGTCCCAATATGTACTGTTGAACTGTAGTCCCAATATGTACTGTTGAACTGTAGTCTCAATATGTACTGTTGAACTGTAGTCCCAATATGTACTGTTGAACTGTAGTCCCAATATGTACTGTAGTCCCAATATGTACTGTTGAACTGTAGTCCCAATATGTACTGTTGAACTGTAGTCCCAATATGTACTGTTGAACTGTAGTCCCAATATGTACTGTAGTCCCAATATGTACTGTTGAACTGTAGTCCCAATATGTACTGTTGAACTGTAGTCCCAATATGTACTGTAGTCCCAATATGTACTGTTGAACTGTAGTCCCAATATGTACTGTTGAACTGTAGTCCCAATATGTACTGTTGAACTGTAGTCCCAATATGTACTGTAGTCCCAATATGTACTGTTGAACTGTAGTCCCAATATGTACTGTTGAACTGTAGTCCCAATATGTACTGTTGAACTGTAGTCCCAATATGTACTGTTGAACTGTAGTCCCAATATGTACTGTAGTCCCAATATGTACTGTTGAACTGTAGTCCCAATATGTACTGTTGAACTGTAGTCCCAATATGTACTGTAGTCCCAATATGTACTGTTGAACTGTAGTCCCAATATGTACTGTTGAACTGTAGTCCCAATATGTACTGTTGAACTGTAGTCCCAATATGTACTGTTGAACTGTAGTCCCAATATGTACTGTAGTCCCAATATGAACTGTTGAACTGTAGTCCCAATATGTACTGTAGTCCCAATATGTACTGTTGAACTGTAGTCCCAATATGTACTGTTGAACTGTAGTCCCAATATGTACTGTTGAACTGCAGTCCCAATATGTACTGTTGAACTGCAGTCCCAATATGTACTGTTGAACTGCAGTCCCAATATGTACTGTTGAACTGTAGTCCCAATATGTACTGTTGAACTGTAGTCCCAATATGTACTGTTGAACTGCAGTCCCAATATGTACTGTTGAACTGTAGTCCCAATATGTACTGTTGAACTGTAGTCCCAATATGTACTGTTGAACTGTAGTCCCAATATGTACTGTTGTACTGTAGTCCCAATATGTACTGTAGTCTCAATATGTACTGTTGAACTGCAGTCCCAATATGTACTGTTGAACTGTAGTCCCAATATGTACTGTTGAACTGTAGTCCCAATATGTACTGTTGTACTGTAGTCCCAATATGTACTGTTGAACTGTAGTCCCAATATGTACTGTTGAACTGTAGTCCCAATATGTACTGTTGAACTGTAGTCCCAATATGTACTGTTGAACTGCAGTCCCAATATGTACTGTTGAACTGTAGTCCCAATATGTACTGTTGTACTGTAGTCCCAATATGTACTGTTGAACTGTAGTCCCAATATGTACTGTTGAACTGTAGTCCCAATATGTACTGTTGAACTGTAGTCCCAATATGAACTGTTGAACTGCAGTCCCAATATGTACTGTTGAACTGTAGTCCCAATATGTACTGTTGAACTGCAGTCCCAATATGTACTGTTGAACTGTAGTCCCAATATGTACTGTTGAACTGTAGTCCCAATATGAACTGTTGAACTGTAGTCCCAATATGTACTGTTGAACTGTAGTCCCAATATGTACTGTTGAACTGTAGTCCCAATATGTACTGTTGAACTGTAGTCCCAATATGTACTGTTGAACTGTAGTCCCAATATGAACTGTTGAACTGTAGTCCCAATATGTACTGTTGAACTGTAGTCCCAATATGTACTGTTGAACTGTAGTCCCAATATGTACTGTAGTCCCAATATGTACTGTTGAACTGTAGTCCCAATATGTACTGTAGTCCCAATATGTACTGTTGAACTGTAGTCCCAATATGTACTGTTGAACTACAGTCCCAATATGTACTGTTGAACTGTAGTCCCAATATGTACTGTAGTCCCAATATGTACTGTTGAACTGTAGTCCCAATATGTACTGTTGAACTGTAGTCCCAATATGTACTGTTGAACTGTAGTCCCAATATGTACTGTTGAACTGTAGTCCCAATATGTACTGTTGAACTGTAGTCCCAATATGTACTGTTGAACTGTAGTCCCAATATGTACTGTTGAACTGTAGTCCCAATATGTACTGTTGAACTGTAGTCCCAATATGTACTGTTGAACTGTAGTCCCAATATGTACTGTTGAACTGCAGTCCCAATATGTACTGTTGAACTGTAGTCCCAATATGTACTGTTGAACTGTAGTCCCAATATGTACTGTAGTCCCAATATGTACTGTTGAACTGTAGTCCCAATATGAACTGTTGAACTACAGTCACCTCGTGACACCAGGGGATTATGCAACAACACGATCACACAGTCAGCACACACGACATTGAAATACACGCTAACGCGGAGTTATCCTATTCACAAAATAGGAAAGTAAATTGTTAGCCTGGATGCTTTTTTTTACTGTAGTTATTAATCTTATGTAAAAAAATAAAAAAATAAACTAAGAAAAACATTTTGTGGTTTAGTTTGAGTGTCGGGTGTAAGTGGAGGGAGGAGCAGGGATGTGTGGGAGAGAGGTGACGTCACATAACGTCTGACATAACGTTGATCAACATAATCAATCATATGATCAATATGGGAAATATCGGTCAAAGGGACCAGCATTGCTGTTGCAACAACGCACCCAACCAATCACGTTAGGTACATACTTAATATCGATCTAAAAACTTTGTCACGACTAGCTACGTTCGTTCAACTTGCCATATTGTCAGTCAAGAGTCATTTACCTCTGAAGTCACACTCGGCCAACACAATGTAAAGAACTTCCGGATCCAGGTGGCAAAACATCTCCTTCATGGTCCTCACGATCTCGTCCTTGTCCTGAGAAGTAGCCGAGATGCCTCCTGAGTTTGTCGAAACGAGCATATCAGTACTACCGTAGTCGTGAGAGTTAGTCCCGGTGTTGAATTCACTTCTCGACAGCGGAGCGCCGTCACTCGTTCCCGGTATTCGGTAGTAGTTGTTGTTGTCGTTTGACAACCCGGGTACTCTGGCCGGGCTATGGCCGTTTTTCTTTTTCCTTGGCATTCTCGGTGTGCTAATGTTTAAAAACAGTTGTCGTAGATAAGTATCTGACTAGCGTGGTGTTGTGGCCATGTTAAAAACAACGGAAGAAGCTGGTTTGAGGAAGCTGGGCTGAAACAACAACAGCAGCGCACCAAGCGGCTGGGTTGGTCAACTACAGTTCGTCCTGATAGATACTGGAGAGAGAGAGAGAGAGAGAGAAATAAGACCACGGGGAAATCCTGCCAAATCAACAAGATGTTGTCGTTATGTTGTTGTTCATTTAAATCCATTTCAATTCAAGGGCCTTTATTGGCATGCCAAATGTAAGTGAGGTAGATAATATACAAAAGTGAAATAAACAATAAAAATTAACAGTAAACATTACACTCACAGAAGTTCCAAAAGAATAAAGACATGTAAAATGTCATATTATATATATACAGTGTTGTAACAATGTATAAATGGTTGAAGTACAAAAGGGAAAATTAATAAGCATAAATATGGGTTGTATTTACAATGGTGTTAAATCATTCTCTTTTACATTTATTAATATCTGCAACTTTGGTACACTGGCATAATATAAGTGCCTTGTCTGCTATTCTAATTTATTTGGTACAGTATTGAAAACTCCTTCCAAACCTCATAAATTATATTCCGGTCATGCACAAACCTAGAATCAGTTTTCCCCTCCACAACTTCAACCCCTATCCATTCAGGGAGCTTCTAAATACTGACCTGGGATCAGCATCTCCTGTCGGGTTTTTATGTTCCTGCAATCTAAAGAAAAAAGAAGAAGGGGGAAGTTGGCGTTTGGTTTTTCCGAGTCCCGCTTGATGAGGTGTGTTGCAGTACCCCGGTCAGACCGAGGACGGCGCCGTCCACCCAGCGTCCACAGAGGGGACATTCAAACTGCTGAGACTGGCTGCTGAGACTGGAGACACGGAGCTTTGTGCCGAAACTAAAAACACACACACAACCTCATGAATTAAACCCGCTCATTGGTGAGGTAAATATCATACAGGAATTACATGTTGGGTTTATTTTTGGTGGACCGCGGCTACTGTTTGCAGATATTTTTGGCTCGTAGTTGTATGTGTACAAAAAGCTTTCTTTTGTGATAATTGTGATGTTGGAGAGGGAGGGCGACGATTGCATTTTTTACAACCAAGAGAAGTAAGCGCCACTGTAAGGAAACGATGTGGAGAGAGACAGAGACAGAGAGAGCTTGAAGTTGAAACAAACATAACGAAGTTGATCTATCTTTATTTTCCTGGACAAATAAAGTTGTTTTTTACTTCTAAACGCTAAACATGACAGGAAGTCGTTCGCAGAAAGAGGTCTTGAGAATAACTATTATTAGTGAATTTAATTTCTGTCTCTTTTGGTAACAACAGTGATGTGCAAATGTGATGGTGTTCTCTGTGAGTAGTTTGAGGCCTAGGCTAACGATGCTAACAATGCTAACGATGCTAACGACGCTAACATTGCTAAAAATGCTAGCTGGTTAGCTTAGCTTAGCATACACAGTGCGGGTCTTGTGAACCAACTACCATGGCTAGCTAGCTAGCTAGCATCGCAACTCATCCTGCAATAGTAGTATGTTTATTTTTTATAGATATTAATTTGATTTGTCGGACTCTTTCAACAGACACACAGGTGTAATGGTATATATATTGTATTTGAAAACGCAAACCAAACTGTTGGCTACAAAACATTTAACGTTAATCTTGATGTAAGAACATGCGATTGCAGAGCGGATATCGCGCTGGTTAGCTAACATGCTAACTAGCACAGCCAGGATTTTTTACAATTTTTAATTATACAAAAAAAACAACTTCATTCAGGGAGACATTTCTCCCTAGTCGACTGACGCGTGCCTATTCCCCTCGCAGTCTATCGCATAAATAATAATCAGAAGCACAAAACCGTGTTTTAAAAACGATGTTTTTTTGAGAAGTGCGGTAGAATGGCTGTGTTGATGTGTGTTTTGTTTCCTGGCCTATAGAGGCCAGTAGAGGACTGTGTGGATTAAAACGACGACAAGCATGGAGTTCCCGCAGCAGCAGAAACCGGCGGGGGACAGCAAGATCACCTACCCGCCCGGAGTGAAGGAAATCACGGAGAAGATAAGCAACGATGAGGTGGTGAAACGGCTGAAGGTTAGTCGGTTAAAACCAACCCCCCCCCCCCCCCCATGGCTATCTGCCAAGACTGACTGAGCTAGGATGTGTTCAAGTGGTTTGCAGAGACCTAGTGAGATTGGGGGGGTTTCTCACTGTAAACATACTGTAGCTATCTCTTCAGACTCACTACATCAATGTCCAGCACACTGGCCGATTACCAATAACGCCCAAACTCTGTAAACATGAAAGACACCTGCTACACCCGAGTTAAGTCGTGCTCTAGTATAGGCAGGGAGAGAGAGAGAGAGAGAGACTGGGATGGAAGTAAAAGCAATCATAGCTTTTTCAGAGACGGTAGCTATCTATGGTCAGGGGAATTGTTTTGTTTTTTTCAATAACATTGCTACTCTGCTGGGAAGCCAGAGGTATAAAAGGTGACGTTGTCATGGTACCGGACCACGGTCATAGATCTAGAACACCGTGACGTCAGTGTTCTTTATGATGTCGTTGTGTATGACGTCATGCACGAGTAGGAGGTCTGCCTTGTGTACCTGCGGTATGATGTCATGAATAGAAGGGGTGGGGGGACCGACCACCTCTCTGTGTGTCTGCTGTGATGCTGCTGCTATTTTTTGTTCTGCGGAGGATAGACAGGCAGGCAGAGGGCCAACAGACAGACAGGCAGGCACGCAGAGGGCCAACAGACAGGCAGGCAGGCACGCGAGGGCCAACAGACAGGCAGGCACGCAGAGGGCCAACAGACAGGCAGGCAGGCACGCAGAGGGCCAACAGACAGGCAGGCAGGCACGCAGAGGGCCAACAGACAGGCAGGCAGGCACGCAGAGGGCCAACAGACAGGCAGGCAGGCACGCAGAGGGCCAACAGACAGGCAGGCAGGCACGCAGAGGGCCAACAGACAGGCAGGCAGGCACGCAGAGGGCCAACAGACAGGCAGGCAGGCACGCAGAGGGCCAACAGACAGGCAGGCAGGCACGCAGAGGGCCAACAGACAGGCAGGCAGGCACGCAGAGGGCCAACAGACAGGCAGGCAGGCACGCAGAGGGCCAACAGACAGGCAGGCAGGCACGCAGAGGGCCAACAGACAGGCAGGCAGGCACGCAGAGGGCCAACAGACAGGCAGGCAGGCACGCAGAGGGCCAACAGACAGGCAGGCAGGCACGCAGAGGGCCAACAGACAGGCAGGCAGGCACGCAGAGGGCCAACA
This sequence comes from Oncorhynchus mykiss, assembly GCF_057628025.1. Lineage (NCBI taxonomy): Eukaryota > Metazoa > Chordata > Actinopteri > Salmoniformes > Salmonidae > Oncorhynchus > Oncorhynchus mykiss. Next base: position 86,959,333 of record NC_143031.1, on the reverse strand, counting down.
GACAGGCAGGCAGGCACGCAGAGGGCCAACAGACAGGCAGGCAGGCACGCAGAGGGCCAACAGACAGGCAGGCAGGCACGCAGAGGGCCAACAGACAGGCAGGCAGGCACGCAGAGGGCCAACAGACAGACAGGCAGGCAGGCACGCAGAGGGCCAACAGACAGACAGGCAGGCAGGCACGCAGAGGGCCAACAGACAGACAGGCAGGCAGGCACGCAGAGGGCCAACAGACAGACAGGCAGGCAGGCACGCAGAGGGCCAACAGACAGACAGGCAGGCAGGCACGCAGAGGGCCAACAGACAGACAGGCAGGCAGGCACGCAGAGGGCCAACAGACAGACAGGCAGGCAGGCACGCAGAGGGCCAACAGACAGACAGGCACGCAGGCACGCAGAGGGCCAACAGGCACGCAGGCACGCAGAGGGCCAACAGACAGGCAGGCAGGCACGCAGAGGGCCAACAGACAGGCAGGCAGGCACGCAGAGGGCCAACAGACAGGCAGGCAGGCACGCAGAGGGCCAACAGACAGGCAGGCAGGCACGCAGAGGGCCAACAGACAGGCAGGCAGGCACGCAGAGGGCCAACAGACAGGCAGGCAGGCACGCAGAGGGCCAACAGACAGGCAGGCAGGCACGCAGAGGGCCAACAGACAGGCAGGCAGGCACGCAGAGGGCCAACAGACAGGCAGGCAGGCACGCAGAGGGCCAACAGACAGGCAGGCAGGCACGCAGAGGGCCAACAGACAGACAGGCAGGCAGGCACGCAGAGGGCCAACAGACAGACAGGCACGCAGGCACGCAGAGGGCCAACAGACAGACAGGCACGCAGGCACGCAGAGGGCCAACAGGCAGGCAGGCACGCAGAGGGCCAACAGACAGACAGGCAGGCAGGCACGCAGAGGGCCAACAGACAGACAGGCAGGCAGGCACGCAGAGGGCCAACAGACAGACAGGCAGGCAGGCACGCAGAGGGCCAACAGACAGACAGGCAGGCAGGCACGCGGAGGGCCAACAGACAGGCAGGCAGGCAGGCACGCGGAGGGCCAACAGACAGGCAGGCAGGCACGCGGAGGGCCAACAGACAGGCAGGCAGGCACGCGGAGGGCCAACAGACAGACAGGCAGGCACGCGGAGGGCCAACAGACAGACAGGCAGGCAGGCACGCGGAGGGCCAACAGACAGACAGGCAGGCAGGCACGCGGAGGGCCAACAGACAGACAGGCAGGCAGGCACGCGGAGGGCCAACAGACAGACAGGCAGGCAGGCACGCGGAGGGCCAACAGACAGGCAGGCAGGCAGGCACGCGGAGGGCCAACAGGCAGGCAGGCACGCGGCAGGCCAACAGACAGACAGACAGGCAGGCACGCAGAGGACCAACAGACAGACAGGCAGACAGGCACGCAGAGGGCCAACAGACAGACAGGCACGCGGCAGGCCAACAGACAGACAGGCAGGCAGGCACGCAGAGGGCCAACAGACAGGCAGGCACGCGGAGGGCCAACAGACAGGCAGGCACGCGGAGGGCCAACAGACAGGCAGGCAGGCACGCAGAGGGCCAACAGACAGGCAGGCAGGCACGCAGAGGGCCAACAGACAGGCAGGCAGGCACGCAGAGGGCCAACAGACAGACAGGCAGGCAGGCACGCAGAGGGCCAACAGACAGACAGGCAGGCAGGCACGCAGAGGGCCAACAGACAGGCAGGCAGGCACGCAGAGGGCCAACAGACAGGCAGGCAGGCACGCAGAGGGCCAACAGACAGGCAGGCAGGCACGCAGAGGGCCAACAGACAGGCAGGCAGGCACGCAGAGGGCCAACAGACAGGCAGGCAGGCACGCGGAGGGCCAACAGACAGGCAGGCAGGCACGCGGAGGGCCAACAGACAGGCAGGCAGGCACGCGGAGGGCCAACAGACAGGCAGGCAGGCACGCGGAGGGCCAACAGACAGACAGGCAGGCACGCGGAGGGCCAACAGACAGACAGGCAGGCAGGCACGCGGAGGGCCAACAGACAGACAGGCAGGCAGGCACGCGGAGGGCCAACAGACAGGCAGGCAGGCAGGCACGCGGAGGGCCAACAGACAGGCAGGCAGGCAGGCACGCGGAGGGCCAACAGACAGGCAGGCAGGCAGGCACGCGGAGGGCCAACAGGCAGGCAGGCACGCGGCAGGCCAACAGACAGACAGACAGGCAGGCACGCAGAGGACCAACAGACAGACAGGCAGACAGGCACGCAGAGGGCCAACAGACAGACAGGCACGCGGCAGGCCAACAGACAGACAGGCAGGCAGGCACGCAGAGGGCCAACAGACAGGCAGGCACGCGGAGGGCCAACAGACAGGCAGGCACGCGGAGGGCCAACAGGCAGGCAGGCACGCGGAGGGCCAACAGGCAGGCAGGCACGCGGAGGACCAACAGACAGGCAGGCAGGCACGCGGAGGGCCAACAGACAGGCAGGCACGCGGAGGACCAACAGACAGGCAGGCACGCGGAGGGCCAACAGACAGGCAGGCACGCGGAGGGCCAACAGACAGGCAGGCACGCAGGGGGCCAACAGACAGGCAGGCACGCAGAGGGCCAACAGACAGGCAGGCACGCAGAGAGCCAACAGACAGGCAGGCACGCAGAGGGCCAACAGACAGGCAGGCACGCGGAGGGCCAACAGACAGACAGGCACGCGGAGGGCCAACAGACAGGCAGGCACGCAGGGGGCCAACAGACAGTTTAAAAATGCTTCTACCCTGACTTGGGCAGGAGCTCATCGGAACTGAGAACCGGCACCTCACATGTTCTACTGCTTGAGTTCCTGTTACTCGTATAGAATATTAGATCCAAAGTATTGTGTAGCTCCTGCAACTAAACATAAACAGAACTGGGCCAGTACCTAAACAGAACCTATTTCAGTCCAAGTCCAAGCACTGAGCTAAACTATAGTAACCCCCTTACACAGATTTTTAAATGAGCTGTGTCTGTGCATGGGAGCCGTTTGGACAGTCTTACTGACAGTTGTGGCTGTTTTGTTTGATTTATCGTTGTCTCTACCTTCTTTGTGCTGTTGTCTGTGCCCAATAATGTTTGTACCCTGTGTTGTGTTGCTACCATGTTGTGTTGCTACCATGTTGTTGTCATGTTGTGTTGCTACCATGTTGTGTTGCTACCATGTTTATGTTGTCATGTGTTGCTACCATGTTGTCATGTTGTGTTGCTACCATGTTGTTGTCATGCTGTGTTGCTACCATGTTGATGTTGTCATGTGTTGCTACCATGTTGTGTTGCTACCATGTTGTTGTCATGTTGAGTTGCTACCATGTTGTCATGTTGTGTTGTTGTTGTGTTGCTACCATGTTGTTGTCATGCTGTGTTGCGACCGTGTTGATGTTGTCATGTGTTGCTACCATATTGTGTTGCTACCATGTTGTTGTCATGTTGTTGTCATGTTGTGTTGCTACCATGTTGTTGTGTTGCTACCATGTTGTCATGTTGTGTTGCTACCATGTTGTTGTCATTTTGTGTTGCTACCATGTTGTCATGTTGTGTTGCTACCATGTTGTCATGTTGTGTTGCTACCATGTTGTTGTCATGTTGTGTTGCTACCATGTTGTTGCCATGCTGTGTTGCTACCATGCTGTGTTGCGACCGTGTTGATGTTGTCATGTGTTGCTACCATGTTGTGTTGTTACCATGTTGTCATGTTGTGTTGCTACCATGTTGTTGTCATGCTGTGTTGCTACCATGCTGTGTTGCGACCGTGTTGATGTTGTCATGTGTTGCTACCATGTTGTGTTGTTACCATGTTGTCATGTTGTGTTGCTACCATGTTGTTGTCATGCTGTGTTGCTACCATGCTGTGTTGCGACCGTGTTGATGTTGTCATGTGTTGCTACCATCTTGTGTTGCTACCATGTGTCATGTTGTGGTGCTACCATGTTGTCATGTTGTGTTGCTACCGTGTTGTTGTCATGTGTTGCTGCCTTGCTATGTTGTCGTCTTCGGTCTCTTTATGTTATGTTGTGATGTCTCTTGCCGTGATGTGTGTTTTGTCCTATATTTATATGTTATTTTTAATGTTTAATCCCAGCCCCCATCTCCACAAGGAGTCCTTTTGGTAGGCCGTCATTCTAAATGAGAATTTGTTCTTAATTGCCTCGTTAAATGAAAATAGATAATATCCTGTTTTGTAGAAGAATAGATAGATACATAGAGCACGAGAACAGCCGTCCATGACGAGAGATGCCAGGTCATCTCCAATGTTCAAGCTCCTTCCTGTCACTATGGCAACCGGACTGTGAACCAGGTACTGCACAGCTGCAGCTTCTTCTTCCTGGGTCTAGGTCAAAAAGCACCCTATTCCCTATATAGTGCACTACTTTAGACCAGAGCCCTATTCCCTAAATAGTGGTACTACTATAGACCAGAGCCCTATTCCCTATATAGTACACTACTTTTGACCAGAGCCCTATTCCCTATATAGTGGTACTACTATAGACCAGAGCCCTATTCCCTATATAGTGGTACTACTATAGACCAGAGCCCTATTCCCTATATAGTGGTACTACTACTACTACTGACCAGAACCTCAACACACTTCTCAGAAGACAACTACTTTATACAGTCTATCTATCGTTTGTTTTATTTAACAAGTCAGTTAAGAACACATTTTTATTTACAACGACGACTAAACCCTAACGCATGACCGACTTTCGTTAAAAAAACCCGGTTGGCCGGCTAGCTAGCGCTGGGTATGGGTTCTGACTATATATATAAACACAGCTAGCTAGCTAGCGCTGGGTATGGGTTCTGACTATATAAAAACACAGCTAGCTAGCTAGCGCTGGGTATGAGTTCGGACTATATAAAAACACAGCTAGCTAGCTAGCGCTGAGTATGGGTTCTGACTATATAAAAACACAGCTAGCTAGCTAGCGCTGGGTATGGGTTCTGACTATATAAAAACACAGCTAGCTAGCTAGTGCTGGGTATGGGTTCTGACTATATAAAAACACAGCTAGCTAGCTAGTGCTGGGTATGGGTTCTGACTATATAAAAACACAGCTAGCTAGCTAGCTAGCGCTGGGTATGAGTTCTGACTATATAAAAACCCAGTTGGCCGGCTAGCTAGCTAGTGCTGGGTATGAGTTCTGACTATATAAAAACACAGCTAGCTAGTTAGTGCTGGGTATGGGTTCTGACTATATAAAAACCCAGTTGGCCGGCTAGCTAGCTAGTGCTGGGTATGGGTTCTGACTATATAAAAACCCAGTTGGCCGGCTAGCTAGCTAGTGCTGGGTATGGGTTCTGACAATATAAAAACCCAGTTGGCCGGCTAGCTAGCTAGCGCTGGGTATGAGTTCTGACTATATAAAAACCCAGTTGGCCGGCTAGCTAGCTAGTGCTGGGTATGGGTTCTGACTATATAAAAACCCAGTTGGCCGGCTAGCTAGCTAGTGCTGGGTATGAGTTCTGACTATATAAAAACCCAGTTGGCCGGCTAGCTAGCTAGTGCTGGGTATGAGTTCTGACTATATAAAAACCCAGTTGGCCGGCTAGCTAGCTAGTGCTGGGTATGGGTTCTGACAATATAAAAACACAGCTAGCTAGCTAGTGCTGGGTATGGGTTCTGACTATATAAAAACCCAGTTGGCCGGCTAGCTAGCTAGCGCTGGGTATGAGTTCTGACTATATAAAAACCCAGTTGGCCGGCTAGCTAGCTAGTGCTGGGTATGAGTTCTGACTATATAAAAACCCAGTTGGCCGGCTAGCTAGCTAGTGCTGGGTATGGGTTCTGACTATATAAAAACCCAGTTGGCTAGCTAGCTAGTGCTGGGTATGGGTTCTGACTATATAAAAACCCAGTTGGCTAGCTAGCTAGCGCTGGGTATGGGTTCTGACTATATAAAAACCCAGTTGGCTAGCTAGCTAGCGCTGGGTATGAGTTCTGACTATATAAAAACCCAGTTGGCCGGCTAGCTAGCTAGTGCTGGGTATGGGTTCTGACTATATAAAAACCCAGTTGGCCGTCTAGCTAGCTAGTGCTGGGTATGGGTTCTGACTATATAAAAACCCAGTTGGCCGGCTAGCTAGCTAGTGCTGGGTATGGGTTCTGACTATATAAAAACCCAGTTGGCCGGCTAGCTAGCTAGTGCTGGGTATGGGTTCTGACTATATAAAAACCCAGTTGGCCGGCTAGCTAGCTAGTGCTGGGTATGGGTTCTGACTATATAAAAACCCAGTTGGCCGGCTAGCTAGCTAGCGCTGGGTATGGGTTCTGACTATATAAAAACACAGCTAGCTAGCTAGTGCTGGGTATGAGTTCTGACTATATAAAAACCCAGTTGGCCAGCTAGCTAGCTAGTGCTGGGTATGGGTTCTGACTATATAAAAACCCAGTTGGCCGGCTAGCTAGCTAGCGCTGGGTATGGGTTCTGACTATATAAAAACCCAGTTGGCCGGCTAGCTAGCTAGTGCTGGGTATGGGTTCTGACTATATAAAAACCCAGTTGGCCGGCTAGCTAGCTAGCGCTGGGTATGGGTTCTGACTATATAAAAACCCAGTTGGCCGGCTAGCTAGCTAGCTAGTGCTGGGTATGGGTTCTGACTATATAAAAACCCAGTTGGCCGGCTAGCTAGCTAGTGCTGGGTATGGGTTCTGACTATATTAAAACCCAGTTGGCCGGCTAGCTAGCTAGCGCTGGGTATGGGTTCTGACTATATAAAAACCCAGTTGGCCGGCTAGCTAGCTAGTGCTGGGTATGGGTTCTGACTATATAAAAACCCAGTTGGCCGGCTAGCTAGCTAGTGCTGGGTATGGGTTCTGACTATATTAAAACCCAGTTGGCCGGCTAGCTAGCTAGCGCTGGGTATGGGTTCTGACTATATAAAAACCCAGTTGGCCGGCTAGCTAGCTAGTGCTGGGTATGGGTTCTGACTATATTAAAACCCAGTTGGCCGGCTAGCTAGCTAGCGCTGGGTATGGGTTCTGACTATATAAAAACCCAGTTGGCCGGCTAGCTAGCTAGTGCTGGGTATGGGTTCTGACTATATAAAAACCCAGTTGGCCGGCTAGCTAGCTAGTGCTGGGTATGGGTTCTGACTATATAAAAACCCAGTTGGCCGGCTAGCTAGCTAGCGCTGGGTATGGGTTCTGACTATATAAAAACCCAGTTGGCCGGCTAGCTAGCTAGCTAGTGCTGGGTATGGGTTCTGACTATATAAAAACACAGCTAGCTAGCTAGTGCTGGGTATGGGTTCTGACAATATAAAAACACAGCTAGCTAGCTAGTGCTGGGTATGGGTTCTGACTATATAAAAACACAGCTAGCTAGCTAGTGCTGGGTATGGGTTCTGACTATATAAAAACACAGCTAGCTAGCTAGCTAGTGCTGGGTATGGGTTCTGACTATATAAAAACACAGCTAGCTAGCTAGCGCTGGGTATGGGTTCTGACTATATAAAAACACAGCTAGCTAGCTAGTGCTGGGTATGGGTTCTGACTATATAAAAACACAGCTAGCTAGCTAGCTAGTGCTGGGTGTGGGTTCTGACTATATAAAAACCCGGCTAGCTAGCTAGCGCTGGGTATGGGTTCTGACAATATTCCTACCAGCCTAGACCTCAACATGCATGGTCAGCTTTGTCATGTGGATCACCATTTCAGTCTGTTTGTCCAATGAGCTGACTCCTAGACCCAGTGATGGCTTCTGATTGGGCCTCCTACAAAGACCCAGTGATGGCTTCTGATTGGGCCTCCTACAAAGACCTAGTGATGGCTTCTGATTGGGCCTTCTACAAAGACCTAGTGATGGCTTCTGATTGGGCCTCCTGATTGGGCCTCCTCCTGATTGGGAAGTGTCATGGCTGTGTGGAGGTTGATGGGAGGGAAGTGTCATGGCTGTGTGGAGGTTGATGGGAGGGAAGTGTCTGGCTGTGTGGAGGTTGATGGGAGGGAAGTGTCTGGCTGTGTGGAGGTTGATGGGAGGGAAGTGTCATGGCTGTGTGGAGGTTGATGGGAGGGAAGTGTCATGGCTGTGTGGAGGTTGATGTGAGGGAAGTGTCTGGCTATGTGGAGGTTGATGGGAGGGACGTGTCTGGCTGTGTGGAGGTTGATGGGAGGGAAGTGTCATGGCTGTGTGGAGGTTGATGTGAGGGAAGTGTCTGGCTATGTGGAGGTTGATGGGAGGGACGTGTCTGGCTGTGTGGAGGTTGATGGGAGGGAAGTGTCATGGTTGTGTGGAGGTTGATGGGAGGGAAGTGTCATGGCTGTGTGGAGGTTGATGGGAGGGAAGTGTCTGGCTGTGTGGAGGTTGATGGGAGGGAAGTGTCATGGCTGTGTGGAGGTTGATGGGAGGGAAGTGTCATGGCTGTGTGGAGGTTGATGGGAGGGAAATGGTATAAACTGACTGACTTGACACTCAACAACCCATATTAAAATCAAGAGCTGAATGTCTGAATGTGTATCAATGTTAGTTGGTTAAAACGTCTCAGATTATGGTCTGTGACGTTCATGAAGAAACGGGTCTGGTTCTGACCCAGTAACGACTGACTAGAGTTAGTGGAACTGGGGGTTCTAACCCAGTAACGACTGACTAGAGTTAGTGGAACTGGGTGTTCTGGTTGGCTGTGACGTTGATGGAGAAACGGGTCTGGTTCTGACCCAGTAACGACTGACTGGAGTTAGGGGAACTGGGGGTTCTGACCCAGTAGTCGACGTTCAGGGCTTTTGACTTTATAGAGGTGGTAGAAAAGGTTCCCAACTGTTATACTGGAGTGAAAGTAAAGAGACCTTTTTTTTAATAGAAAATGACTCAAGTGAAATTCACCCAGTAAAATACTACTTGAGTGAAAGTCACCCAGTAAAATACTACTTGAGTAAAAGTCACCCAGTAAAATACTACTTGAGTAAAAGTCACCCAGTAAAATACTACTTGAGTGAAAGTCACCCAGTAAAATACTACTTGAGTAAAAGTCACCCAGTAAAATACTACTTGAGTAAACGTCACCCAGTAAAATACTACTTGAGTAAAAGTCACCCAGTAAAATACTACTTGAGTAAAAGTCACCCAGTAAAATACTACTTGAGTAAAAGTCACCCAGTAAAATACTACTTGAGTAAAAGTCACCCAGTAAAATACTACTTGAGTAAAAGTCACCCAGTAAAATACTACTTGAGTAAACGTCACCCAGTAAAATACTACTTGAGTAAAAGTCACCCAGTAAAATACTACTTGAGTAAAAGTCACCCAGTAAAATACTACTTGAGTAAAAGTCACCCAGAAAAATACTACTTGAGTAAAAGTCACCCAGTAAAATACTACATGAGTAAAAGTCACCCAGAAAAATACTACATGAGTAAAAGTCACCCAGTAAAATACTACTTGAGTAAAAGTCACCCAGTAAAATACTACATGAGTAAAAGTCACCCAGTAAAATACTACATGAGTAAAAGTCACCCAGTAAAATACTACTTGAGTAAAAGTCACCCAGTAAAATACTACTTGAGTAAACGTCACCCAGTAAAATACTACTTGAGTAAACGTCACCCAGTAAAATACTACTTGAGTAAACGTCACCCAGTAAAATACTACTTGAGTAAAAGTCACCCAGTAAAATACTACTTGAGTAAGTCACCCAGTAAAATACTACTTGAGTAAAAGTCGCCCAGTAAAATACTACTTGAGTAAAAGTCACCCAGTAAAATACTACTTGAGTAAAAGTCACCCAGTAAAATACTACTTGAGTAAAAGTTTCTGGTTTTGAATATCCGTTATGTATCAAAAGTAAAAGTATTAATCATTTCAAATTCCTTTTATTAAGCAAATATTATTTATTTATTTATGGATAGCCAGGGGCCACACTCCAACACTCAGACATCATTTACAAAGGAAGCATTTGTGTTTAGTGAGTCTGTCAGATCAGAGGTAGTAGGGATGACCAGGGATGTTCTCTGTTTAGTGAGTCCTCCAGATCAGAGGCAGTAGGGATGACCAGGGATGTTCTCTGTTTAGTGAGTCCTCCAGATCAGAGGCAGTAGAGATGACCAGGGATGTTCTCTGTTTAGTGAGTCCACCAGATCAGAGGCAGTAGGGATGACCAGGGATGTTCTCTGTTTAGTGATTCCTCCAGATCAGAGGCAGTAGGGATGACCAGGGATGTTCTCTGTTTAGTGATTCCTCCAGATCAGAGACAGTAGGGATGACCAGGGATGTTCTCTGTTTAGTGAGTCCTCCAGATCAGAGGCAGTAGAGATGACCAGGGATGTTCTCTGTTTAGTGAGTCCTCCAGATCAGAGGCAGTAGGGATGACCAGGGATGTTCTCTGTTTAGTGAGTCCTCCAGATCAGAGGCAGTAGGGACGACCAGGGATGTTCTCTGTTTAGTGAGTCCTCCAGATCAGAGGCAGTAGGGACGACCAGGGATGTTCTCTGTTTAGTGAGTCCACCAGATCAGAGGCAGTAGAGATGACCAGGGATGTTCTCTGTTTAGTGAGTCCTCCAGATCAGAGGCAGTAGGGATGACCAGGGATGTTCTCTGTTTAGTGAGTCCTCCAGATCAGAGGCAGTAGGGATGACCAGGGATGTTCTCTGTTTAGTGAGTCCTCCAGATCAGAGGCAGTAGGGATCGGGAGATTGAGCCAGAGAGCGACAGAGAGAGAGGCAGAAAGACAGAGAGAGAGAGGCAGAAGCAGAGCTCTCTGGTCTTCTCCACTCATTCTCCTTTTTCACAGCCTCCGGAGGCTGTTCGGTAGATTGAGCCAGAGAGCGACAGAGAGTGTGAGGCAGAAGCAGAGCTCTCTGGTCTTCTCCCCTCATTCTCCCGCCTGTGTTTCAGCACCCATCCCCCCCCCTCCACTCCTGTCTGCAGCTTGGTTACTGCTGCTCTGTGCCTTGGAGACACACGGAGGAAGAAGTGGTGTCTGCTGGGTCCTAGTGCTAGGGGCGTTCTGCTGGGTCCTAGTGCTAGGGGCGTTCTGCTGGGTCCTAGTGCTAGGGGCGTTCTGCTGGGTCCTAGTGCTAGGGGCGTTCTGCTGGGTCCTAGTGCTAGGGGCGTTCTGCTGGGTCCTAGTGCTAGGGGCGTTCTGCTGGGTCCTAGTGCTAGGGGCGTTCTGCTGGGTCCTAGTGCTAGGGGCGTTCTGCTGGGTCCTAGTGCTAGGGGCGTTCTGCTGGGTCCTAGTGCTAGGGGCGTTCTGCTGAGTCCTAGTGCTAGGGGCGTTCTGCTGGGTCCTAGTGCTAGGGGCGTTCTGCTGGGTCCTAGTGCTAGGGGCGTTCTGCTGTGTCCTAGTGCTAGGGGCGTTCTGCTGGGTCCTAGTGCTAGGGGCGTTCTGCTGGGTCCTAGTGCTAGGGGCGTTCTGCTGGGTTCTAGTGCTGTTCTGCTGGGTCCTAGTGCTAGGGGCGTTCTGCTGGGTCCTAGTGCTAGGGGCGTTCTGCTGGGTCCTAGTGCTAGGGGTCGTTCTGCTGGGTCCTAGTGCTAGGGGCGTTCTGCTGGGTCCTAGTGCTAGGGGCGTTCTGCTGGGTCCTAGTGCCAGGGGCGTTCTGCTGGGTCCTAGTGCTAGGGGCGTTCTGCTGGGTCCTAGTGCTAGGGGCGTTCTGCTGGGTCCTAGTGCTAGGGGCGTTCTGCTGGGTCCTAGTGCTAGGGGTGTTCTGCTGGGTCCTATTGCTCGGGGCGTTCTGCTGGGTCCTAGTGCTAGGGGCGTTCTGCTGGGTCCTAGTGCTAGGGGCGTTCTGCTGGGTCCTAGTGCTAGGGGCGTTCTGCTGGGTCCTAGTGCTAGGGGCGTTCTGCTGGGTCCTAGTGCTAGGGGCGTTCTGCTGGGTCCTAGTGCTAGGGGCGTTCTGCTGGGTCCTAGTGCTAGGGGCGTTTTGCTGGGTCTAGTGCTAGGGGCGTTCTGCTGGGTCCTAGTGCTAGGGGCGTTCTGCTGGGTCCTAGTGCTAGGGGCGTTCTGCTGGGTCCTAGTGCTAGGGGCGTTCTGCTGGGTCCTAGTGCTAGGGGCGTTCTGCTGGGTCCTATTGCTAGGGGCGTTCTGCTGGGTCCTAGTGCTAGGGGCGTTCTGCTGGGTCCTAGTGCCAGGGGCGTTCTGCTGGGTCCTAGTGCCAGGGGCGTTCTGCTGTGTCCTAGTGTTAGGGGGCGTTCTGCTGGGTCCTAGTGCCAGGGGCGTTCTGCTGGGTCCTAGTGCCAGGGGCGTTCTGCTGGGTCCTAGTGCTAGGGGCGTTCTGCTGGGTCCTAGTGCCAGGGGCGTTCTGCTGGGTCCTAGTGCCAGGTGCGTTCTGCTGGGTCCTAGTGCCAGGGGCCTTCTGCTGGGTCCTAGTGCCAGGGGCGTTCTGCTGGGTCCTAGTGCCAGGGGCGTTCTGCTGGGTCCTAGTGCTAAGGGCGTTCTGCTGGGTCCTAGTGCTAGGGGCGTTCTGCTGGGTCCTAGTGCTAGGGGCGTTCTGCTGGGTCCTAGTGCTAGGGGCGTTCTGCTGGGTCCTAGTGCTAGGGGCGTTCTGCTGGGTCCTAGTGCTAGGGGCGTTTTGCTGGGTCCTAGTGCTAGGGGCGTTCTGCTGGGTGGAGTTGAGTCTCTCTGTTGAGCGGGAGAGAGAATGAGAGTTTACAACTCGTAAAATGATTGATGTTATGTTTCATCTAGTTCTATTCAAATCATACATTAGTAATGGGAGCTGGTTTTATTCCAGTTGTACATTTAGTAATGGGAGCTGGTTTTATTCCAGTTGTACATTAGTAATGGGAGCTGGTTTTATTCCAGTTGTACATTAGTAATGGGAGCTGGTTTTATTCCAGTTGTACATTTAGTAATGGGAGCTGGTTTTATTCCACTTGTACATTAGTAATGATACATTAGTAAAGGGAGCTGGTTTTATTCCAGTTGTACATTTAGTAATGGGAGCTGGTTTTATTCCACTTGTACATTAGTAATGATACATTAGTAAAGGGAGCTGGTTTTATTCCAGTTGTACATTTAGTAATGGGAGCTGGTTTTATTCCAGTTGTACATTTAGTAATGGGAGCTGGTTTTATTCCACTTGTACATTAGTAATGATACATTAGTAATGGGAGCTGGTTTTATTCCAGTTGTACATTAGTAATGGGAGCTGGTTTTATTCCAGTTGTACATTAGTAATGATACATTAGTAATGGGAGCTGGTTTTATTCCAGTTGTACATTAGTAATGGGAGCTGGTTTTATTCCAGTTGTACATTAGTAATGATACATTAGTAATGGGAGCTGGTTTTATTCCAGTTGTACATTAGTAATGGGAGCTGGTTTTATTCCAGTTGTACATTAGTAATGATACATTAGTAATGGGAGCTGGTTTTATTCCACTTGTACATTAGTAATGATACATTAGTAAAGGGAGCTGGTTTTATTCCAGTTGTACATTTAGTAATGGGAGCTGGTTTTATTCCAGTTGTACATTAGTAATGATACATTAGTAATGGGAGCTGGTTTTATTCCAGTTGTATATTAGTAATGGGAGCTGGTTTTATTCCAGTTGTACATTAGTAATGATACATTAGTAATGGGAGCTGGTTTTATTCCAGTTGTACATTAGTAATGGGAGCTGGTTTTATTCCAGTTGTACATTAGTAATGATACATTAGTAATGGGAGCTGGTTTTATTCCAGTTGTACATTAGTAATGGGAGCTGGTTTTATTCCAGTTGTACATTAGTAATGATACATTAGTAATGGGAGCTGGTTTTATTCCGGTAGTACATTAGTAAAGTGAGCTGGTTTTATTCCAGTTGTACATTAGTAATGATACCTTAGTAATGGGAGCTATGTTTTATTCCAGTTGACCTATATGGACCAGACCTTAACCAATCATCTCTCTCTCTCTAGATGGTAGTGAAGGACCAGACCTTAACCAATCATCTCTCTCTCTAGATGGTAGTGAAGGACCAGACCTTAACCAATCATCTCTCTCTCTAGATGGTAGTGAAGGACCAGAGCTTAACCAATCATCTCTCTCTCTCTAGATGGTAGTGAAGGACCAGACCTTAACCAATCATCTCTCCCTGTAGATGGTAGTGAAGACCTACATGGACCAGACCTTAACCAGTCATCTCTCTCTGTAGATGGTGGTGAAGACCTACATGGACATGGACCAGGACAGCGAGGAGGAGAAGCAGCAGTATCTGAACCTGGCTCTCCATCTGGCCTCAGAGTTCTTCCTGAGGAACCCCAACAAGGACGTGCGTCTCCTGGTGGCCTGCTGCCTGGCTGACATCTTCAGGATCTACGCCCCTGAGGCCCCTTACACCTCACACGACAAACTGAAGGTAACTGGTCTAACCTTCATCTAACCTTCAACATAACGCATAACCCCCATACACCTCACACGACAAACTGAAGGTAACTGGTCTAACCTTCATCTAACCTTCAACACAACCATAACCCCCACACCTCACACGACAAACTGAAGGTAACTGGTCTAACCTTCATCTAACCTTCAACATAACCCATAACCCCCCATACACCTCACACGACAAACTGAAGGTAACTGGTCTAACCTTCATCTAACCTTCAACACAACCATAACCCCCACACCTCACACGACAAACTGAAGGTAACTGGTATAACCTTCATCTAACCTTCACATAACCCATACACCTCCCCGGTATGGGACATTACCCCTTTATAAAACCATAACCCATACTGGACATTACCCCTTTATAAATCCATAACCCATACTGGACATTACCCTTTATAAAACCATAACCCATACTGGACATCACCCTTTATAAAACCATAACCCATACTGGACATTACCCTTTATAAAACCATAACCCATACTGGACATGACCCTTTATAAAACCATGACCCTTACTGGACATTACCCCTTTATAAAACCATAACCCATACTGGACATGACCCCTTTATAAAACCATAACCCATACTGGACATGACCCTTTATAAAACCATGACCCTTACTGGACATTACCCCTTTATAAAACCATAACCCATACTGGACATGACCCCTTTATAAATCCATAACCCATACTGGACATTACCCTTTATAAAACCATAACCCATACTGGACATCACCCTTTATAAAACCATAACCCATACTGGACATTACCCTTTATAAAACCATAACCCATACTGGACATGACCCTTTATAAAACCATGACCCTTACTGGACATTACCCCTTTATAAAACCATAACCCATACTGGACATTACCCTTTATAAAACCATAACCCATACTGGACATGACCCTTTATAAAACCATGACCCTTACTGGACATTACCCCTTTATAAAACCATAACCCATACTGGACATGACCCTTTATAAAACCATGACCCTTACTGGACATTACCCCTTTATAAAACCATAACCCATACTGGACATGACCCTTTATAAAACCATAACCCATACTGGACGTTACCCTTTATAAAACCATAACCCATACTGCACATTACCCCTTATAAAACCATAACCCTTTATAAAACCATGACCCTTACTGGACATGACCCTTTATAAAACCATAACCCATACTGCACATTACCCCTTATAAAACCATAACCCTTTATAAAACCATGACCCTTACTGGACATTACCCTTTATAAAACCATAACCCATACTGCACATTACCCCTTATAAAACCATAACCCTTTATAAAACCATGACCCTTACTGGACATTACCCCTTATAAAACCATAACCCATACTGGACATTACCCCTTATAAAACCATAACCCTTTATAAAACCATGACCCTTTATGAAACCATAACCCATACTGGACATTACCCCTTTATAAAACCATAACCCTTTATAAAACCATAACCCATACTGGACGTTACCCCTTTATAGAACCATAACCCATACTGGACATTACCCCTTTATAAAACCATAACCCATACTGGACATTACCCCTTATAAAACCATAACCCATACTGGACATTACCCCTTATAAAACCATAACCCATACTGGACATTACCCCTTTATAAAACCATAACCCATACTGGACATTACCCCTTATAAAACCATAACCCATACTGGACTTTACCCTTTATAAAACCATAACCCTTTATAAAACCATGACCCATACTGGACATTACCCCTTTATAGAACCATAACCCATACTGGACATTACCCCTTATAAAACCATAACCCTTTATAAAACCATAACCCATACTGGACATTACCCCTTTATAGAACCATAACCCATACTGGACATTACCCCTTTATAGAACCATAACCCTTTATAAAACCATAACCCATACTGGACATTACCCTTTATAAAACCATAACCCATACTGGACACTACCCTTTATAAAACCATAACCCATACTGGACATTACCCTTTATAAAACCATAACCCATACTGGACATTACCCTTTATAAAACCATAACCCATACTGGACATGACCCTTTATACAACCATAACCCATACTGGACATGACCCTTTATAAAACCATAACCCATACTGGACATTACCCCTTTATAAAACCATAACCCATACTGGACATGACCCTATATACAACCATAACCCATACTGGACATTACCCTTTATAAAACCATAACCCATACTGGACATTACCCTTTATACAACCATAACCCATACTGGACATTACCCCTTTATAAAACCATAACCCATACTGGACATGACCCTTTATAGAACCATAACCCATACTGGACATTACCCCTTTATAAAACCATGACCCATACTGGACATTACCCTTTATAAAACCATAACCCACACTGGACATTACCCTTTATAAAACCATAACCCATACTGGACATTACCCTTTATAAAACCATAACCCATACTGCACATTACCCCTTATAAAACCACAACCCATACTGCACATTACCCCTTTATAAAACCATAACCCATACTGCACATTACCCCTTTATAAAACCATAACCCTTTATAAAACCATAACCCTTTATAAAACCATAACCCATACTGGACATTACCCTTTATAAAACCATAACCCATACTGGACATTACCCTTTATAAAACCATAACCCATACTGGACATTACCCCTTTATAAAACCATAACCCATACTGGACATTACCCCTTTATTAAACCATAACCCTTTATAAAACCATAACCCTTTATAAAACCATAACCCATACTGGACATTACCCTTTATAAAACCATTACCCTTTATAAAACCATAACCCTTACTGGACATTACCCTTTATAAAACCATAACCCATACTGGACATTACCCCTTTGTAAAACCATAACCCATACTGGACATTACCCCTTTATTAAACCATAACCCTTTATAAAACCATAACCCATACTGGACATTACCCTTTATAGAACCATAACCCATACTGGACATTACCCCTTTGTAAAACCATAACCCATACTGGACATTACCCCTTTATTAAACCATAACCCTTTATAAAACCATAACCCATACTGGACATTACCCTTTATAGAACCATAACCCATACTGGACGTTACCCCTTTATAAAACCATAACCCTTAATAAAACCATAACCCATTCTGGACATTACCCTTTATAACCATAACCTGTGTATAACCAGGACTGATTAATACGCTGAACCTTTGACCTTCCTCCTGTCCAGGACATCTTCCTGTTCATCACCAGACAGCTGAAAGGACTGGAAGACACCAAGAGCCCACAGTTCAATAGATACTTCTACCTGCTGGAGGTGAAGGGTCAGGGGTTAGGGGTTAGACGGTCGTCACTAGTTGCCACAGCCACAAAGTCATAATTATAGCTAAACCCTGCCTATTTCTTCAATTTATATTTTTTATTTTTATTTTTTATAAACCTAACCTTAACCACGTGGCTAATCTTAAAGTATGTCCATAAAGCTAAATTTAAAAAACAACATTTACGATATAACCCATTTTTTTACATCTGACAGCTGAATGGGGTTAAAGGTCAGAGGCTGGGGGACCGGCAAGGAAATATCTCAGTTGCATTACGTCTGTCTCTCTCTCTGTCTCTCTCTCTCTCTCTGTCTCTCTGTCTCTCTCTTTGTCTCTCTCTCTCTCTCGGTCTCTCTCTGTCTGTCTCTCTCTCGGTCTCTCTCTCTCTCTGTCTCTCTCTCTCTGTCTCTCTCTCTCTGTCTCTCTCTCTCTCTCTCTCTCTGTCTCTCTCTCTCTGTCTCTCTCTCTCTGTCTCTCGGTCTCTCTCTCTTGGTCTCTCTCTCTCTCTCTCTCTGTCTCTCGGTCTCTCTCTCTCTCTCGGTCTCTCTCTCTCGGTCTCTCTCTCTGTCTCTGTCTCTCTCTCTCTGTGTCTCTGTCTCTCTCTCTCTGTCTCTCTCTCTCTCTGTCTCTCTGTCTCTCTGTCTCTCTCTCTTTGTGTCGTTCTCAAAACCCATTGGAGAAAAGTCAGAGGGGATTGGCCTCCTGGCTTTCTCATCCAATGGGTTATGAGAAGATGAGATGTGAGGAGTATGCAATTGAGCTCTTTCCCAAGAGCCCTTGCAGTTGAACATTTCAACCCTGCTGGAGGTGAGAGGTTTGGAAAGACTCCTAATGGGGAGGGTTTGTTTGTTGAGGCGCCGTCCTGAATGTTGGTGATTTTAACCCCTTGCGTACCTTATTGATGGTGTGTAGAACCTGGCGTGGGTGAAGTCGTACAACATCTGCTTTGAGCTGGAGGACTGCAACGACATCTTCATCCAGCTCTTCAAGACGCTCTTCTCTGTCATCAAGTAAGACCTGTCTGTCTGTCTGTGTCTGTCTGTGTCTGTCATCAAGTAAGACTGTCTGTCTGTCTGTCTGTCTGTCTCTGTCTGTGTCTTATCAGATACTGGTGATGCTGGCCTGTCTTTATAGAGGAGGTGATGCTGGCCTGTCTTTATAGAGGAGGTGATGCTGGCCTGTCTTTATAGAGGAGGCGATGCTGGCCTGTCTTTATAGAGGAGGTGATGCTGGCCTGTCTTTATAGAGGAGGTGATGCTGGCCTGTCTTTATAGAGGAGGCGATGCTGGCCTGTCTTTATGGAGGAGGTGATGCTGGCCTGTCTTTATAGAGGAGGTGATGCTGGCCTGTCTTTATAGAGGAGGCGATGCTGGCCTGTCTTTATAGAGGAGGTGATGCTGGCCTGTCTTTATAGAGGAGGTGATGCTGGCCTGTCTTTATAGAGGAGGTGATGCTGGCCTGTCTTTATAGAGGAGGTGATGCTGGCCTGTCTTTATAGAGGAGGCGATACCGGCCCGTCTTTATAGAGGAGGCGATACCGGCCCGTCTTTATAGAGGAGGCGATACCGGCCCGTCTTTATAGAGGAGGCGATACCGGCCCGTCTTTATAGTTGAGGCGATACCGGCCCGTCTTTATAGAGGAGGTGATACCGGCCCGTCTTTATAGTTGAGGCGATACCGGCCCGTCTTTATAGTTGAGGCGATCCCGGCCCGTCTTTATAGAGGAGGCGATGACAGCCTGTCTTTATAGAGGAGGCGATGACAGCCTGTCTTTATAGAGGAGGCGATGCCGGCCCGTCTTTATAGAGGAGGTGATACCGGCCCGTCTTTATAGAGGAGGTGATGACAGCCTGTCTTTATAGAGGAGGTGATGCCGGCCCGTCTTTATAGAGGAGGTGATACCGGCCCGTGTTTATAGAGGAGGTGATACCGGCCCGTCTTTATAGAGGAGGCGATGACAGCCTGTCTTTATAGAGGAGGCGATGACAGCCTGTCTCGAGCTAATTAAAATGCTAAATTGGCAAGGTCGCAGTTACTAGCC
This sequence comes from Oncorhynchus mykiss, assembly GCF_057628025.1. NCBI lineage: Eukaryota > Metazoa > Chordata > Actinopteri > Salmoniformes > Salmonidae > Oncorhynchus > Oncorhynchus mykiss. Next base: position 86,939,666 of record NC_143031.1, on the reverse strand, counting down.
TACCTGGTTAAAAAATATACTCTCCCCCCTCTGACCTCTCCCCCCCTCTCTCTACTCTCTCTCCCCCTCCCTCTCTCCCCTCTCCCTCTCTCCCCCTTACAGTAACAGTCACAATCAGAAGGTCCAGATGCACATGTTGGATCTGATGAGTTCTATAATAATGGAGGGAGATGGAGTCACACAGGAACTACTGGACACCATCCTGATCAACCTGATACCTGCTCACAAGGTAACGCATCAACCTGATACCTGCTCACAAGGTAACACTGATCAACCTTATACCTGTTCACAAGGTAACACTGATCAACCTGATACCTGCTCACAAGGTAACACTGATCAACCTGATACCTGCTCACAAGGTAACACTGATCAACCTGATACCTGCTCACAAGGTAACACTGATCAACCTGATACCTGCTCACAAGGTAACACTGATCAACCTGATACCTGCTCACAAGGTAACACTGATCAACCTTATACCTGTTCACAAGGTAACACTGATCAACCTGATACCTGCTCACAAGGTAACACTGATCAACCTGATACCTGTTCACAAGGTAATACTGATCAACCTGATACCTGTTCACAAGGTAACACTGATCAACCTGATACCTGCTCACAAGGTAACACTGATCAACCTGATACCTGCTCACAAGGTAACACTGATCAACCTGATACCTGCTCACAAGGTAACACTGATCAACCTGATACCTGCTCACAAGGTAACACTGATCAACCTGATACCTGTTCACAAGGTAACACTGATCAACCTGATACCTGCTCACAAGGTAACACTGATCAACCTGATACCTGCTCACAAGGTAACACTGATCAACCTGATACCTGTTCGCAAGGTAACACTGATCAACCTGATACCTGTTCACAAGGTAACACTGATCATCCTGATACCTGTTCACAAGGTAACACTGATCAACCTGATACCTGTTCACAAGGTAACACTGATCATCCTGATACCTGTTCACAAGGTAACACTGATCAACCTGATACCTGCTCACAAGGTAACACTGATCAACCTGATACCTGCTCACAAGGTAACACTGATCAACCTGATACCTGCTCACAAGGTAACACTGATCATCCTGATACCTGTTCACAAGGTAACACTGATCAACCTGATACCTGCTCACAAGGTAACACTGATCAACCTGATACCTGCTCACAAGGTAACACTGATCAACCTGATACCTGTTTGATCCTCTCTCCTCCTGTCCAGAACCTGAATAAACAGGCGTAC
>NC_143031.1:86918411-86933411 GCF_057628025.1 Oncorhynchus mykiss | reverse complement strand
CAACTGCGCATTTTAAAGTGACCTTTTATTGTCCCCCCCCCCCCCCAGCACAAGGTGCACCTGTGTAATGATCATGCTGTTTAATCCGCTTCTTGATTTGCCACACCTGGTCAGGTAGATTGATTGTCTTGGTAAAGGAGAAATGCTCACGGACAGGGATGTCGACAAATTCTTGCACCAAAATTTGAGAGAGAGAAACTTTTTGTGTTTTTTTTTTAAAAACATTTCTGGGATCTTTTTATTTTTCATGAAACATGGGACCAACACTTTACATGTCAAGTTCTATATTGTTGTTCAGTATAGAAGGTGAAGTTAAAAAACAAATTAAAACCTTCAACCGGTCCGTTTATCAATACCGGGGTATATAGTAAAATTAGATACATGTACTAGCCAGCCTCACGCCAAGCCCACCCACCTAAGCCCTATTTCCTTCCAGAAAAAACCCTGGACACACACACACCTACTAGACCCAAAATACCACTGTTGAATTAAAATGTATTTAAAGTCTAATCTAATTTCTAATCTAATTTCTAATCTAATTTCTAATCTAATTTGTCTGTGTGTTGCAGAGTAACGACGGAGAAGAGCGTCTAGCTGTGGTCAGACTGCTGGCCAAGCTGTTTGGAGCCAAAGACTCAGAACTGGCCACTCAGAACAGACCGCTGTGGCAATGCTTCCTGGGACGGTGAGACACACACACGTTACACAGCCGCACGCACACGCTTGGGTGCACACACACACACACACACACACACACGTGTAGTAGAGGTGCTTTGCGTTAACAAGGTGTTTGTGTGCTCCATCCCCAGGTTCAATGACATCCATGTCCCAGTGAGGCTTGAGTCGGTCAAGTTCGCTTCCCACTGTCTGATGAACCATCCAGACCTGGCCAGAGACCTCACAGGTAGGTGTCAACTGTCCAGACCTGGCCAGAGATCTCACAGGTAGGTAGGTGTCAACTGTCCAGACCTGGCCAGAGATCTCACAGGTAGGTGTCAACCGTCCAGACCTGGCCAGAGATCTCACAGGTAGGTGTCAACCGTCCAGACCTGGCCAGAGATCTCACAGGTAGGTGTCTGAGGAACCGTCCAGACCTGGTTTTAAAGGTGTCTGAGGAACCTTCCAGACCTGGTTTTAAAGGTGTCTGAGGAACCTTCCAGACCTGGTTTTAAAGGTGTCTGAGGAACCTTCCAGACCTGGTGAGGAACCATCCAGACCTGGTTTTAAAGACCTCACAGGCAGGTATCTGAGAAGTTTTCCAGACCTGGTTTTAAAGGTGTCTGAGGAACCTTCCAGACCTGGTTTTAAAGGTGTCTGAGGAACCTTCCAGACCTGGCCAGAGACCTCACAGGTAGGTGTCTGAGGAACCTTCCAGACCTGGTTTTAAAGGTGTCTGAGGAACCTTCCAGACCTGGCCAGAGACCTCACAGGTAGGTGTCTGAGGAACCTTCCAGACCTGGTTTTAAAGGTGTCTGAGGAACCTTCCAGACCTGGCCAGAGACCTCACAGGCAGGTGTCTGAGGAACCTTCCAGACCTGGTTTTAAAGGTGTCTGAGGAACCTTCCAGACCTGGCCAGAGACCTCACAGGCAGGTGTCTGGGGAACCTTCCAGACCTGGTTTTAAAGGTGTCTGAGGAACCATCCAGACCTGGTTTTAAAGGTGTCTGAGGAACCTTCCAGACCTGGTTTTAGGTGTCTGAGGAACCTTCCAGACCTGGTTTTAAAGACCTCACAGGGACCTTCTTTGAAGTCCCACGACCGAGTTTGGGAGACGCTGCCCTAACCAAATATGTCTGTATCGTCCAATCAGAGTTCCTGAAAGTGCGATCACATGACCCAGAGGAGGCGATCCGACACGACGTCATCGTAACGATCATCAACGCCGGGAAGAAAGACCTGAACCTGGTTAACGACCAACTGCTGGGCTTCGTGAGGGAGAGGACCCTGGACAAGAGGGTGCGTCTACCTTCTCAGTTCTTTATTCTCACCTGACCTCTACCTTCTCCGTTCTCACCTGACCTCTACCTTCTCCATTCTCACCTGACCTCTACCTTCTCAGTTCTTTATTCTCACCTGACCTCTACCTTCTCCGTTCTTTATTCTCACCTGACCTCTACCTTCTCCGTTCTCACCTGACCTCTACCTTCTCAGTTCTTTATTCTCACCTGACCTCTACCTTCTCCGTTCTTTATTCTCACCTGACCTCTACCTTCTCAGTTCTTTATTCTCACCTGACCTCTACCTTCTCCGTTCTCACCTGACCTCTACCTTCTCAGTTCTTTATTCTCACCTGACCTCTACCTTCTCAGTTCTTTATTCTCACCTGACCTCTACCTTCTCAGTTCTTTATTCTCACCTGACCTCTACCTTCTCAGTTCTTTATTCTCACCTGACCTCTACCTTCTCCGTTCTCACCTGACCTCTACCTTCTCCGTTCTCACCTGACCTCTACCTTCTCAGTTCTTTATTCTCACCTGACCTCTACCTTCTCCGTTCTTTATTCTCACCTGACCTCTACCTTCTCCGTTCTCACCTGACCTCTACCTTCTCAGTTTATTCTCACCTGACCTCTACCTTCTCCGTTCTTTATTCTCACCTGACCTCTACCTTCTCAGTTCTTTATTCTCACCTGACCTCTACCTTCTCCGTTCTTTATTCTCACCTGACCTCTACCTTCTCAGTTCTCACCTGACCTCTACCTTCTCCATTCTCACCTGACCTCTACCTTCTCAGTTCTTTATTCTCACCTGACCTCTACCTTCTCCGTTCTTTATTCTCACCTGACCTCTACCTTCTCCGTTCTCACCTGACCTCTACCTTCTCAGTTCTTTATTCTCACCTGACCTCTACCTTCTCCGTTCTTTATTCTCACCTGACCTCTACCTTCTCAGTTCTTTATTCTCACCTGACCTCTACCTTCTCCGTTCTCACCTGACCTCTACCTTCTCAGTTCTTTATTCTCACCTGACCTCTACCTTCTCAGTTCTTTATTCTCACCTGACCTCTACCTTCTCAGTTCTTTATTCTCACCTGACCTCTACCTTCTCAGTTCTTTATTCTCACCTGACCTCTACCTTCTCCGTTCTCACCTGACCTCTACCTTCTCCGTTCTCACCTGACCTCTACCTTCTCAGTTCTTTATTCTCACCTGACCTCTACCTTCTCCGTTCTTTATTCTCACCTGACCTCTACCTTCTCCGTTCTCACCTGACCTCTACCTTCTCAGTTTATTCTCACCTGACCTCTACCTTCTCCGTTCTTTATTCTCACCTGACCTCTACCTTCTCAGTTCTTTATTCTCACCTGACCTCTACCTTCTCCGTTCTTTATTCTCACCTGACCTCTACCTTCTCAGTTCTCACCTGACCTCTACCTTCTCAGTTCTTTATTCTCACCTGACCTCTACCTTCTCCGTTCTCACCTGACCTCTACCTTCTCAGTTCTTTATTCTCACCTGACCTCTACCTTCTCCGTTCTCACCTGACCTCTACCTTCTCAGTTCTTTATTCTCACCTGACCTCTACCTTCTCCGTTCTCACCTGACCTCTACCTTCTCAGTTCTTTATTCTCACCTGACCTCTACCTTCTCAGTTCTTTATTCTCACCTGACCTCTACCTTCTCCGTTCTCACCTGACCTCTACCTTCTCAGTTCTTTATTCTCACCTGACCTCTACCTTCTCCGTTCTCACCTGACCTCTACCTTCTCAGTTCTTTATTCTCACCTGACCTCTACCTTCTCAGTTCTTTATTCTCACCTGACCTCTACCTTCTCCGTTCTCACCTGACCTCTACCTTCTCAGTTCTTTATTCTCACCTGACCTCTACCTTCTCCGTTCTCACCTGACCTCTACCATCTCAGTTCTTTATTCTCACCTGACCTCTACCTTCTCCGTTCTCACCTGACCTCTACCTTCTCAGTTCTTTATTCTCACCTGACCTCTACCTTCTCAGTTCTTTATTCTCACCTGACCTCTACCTTCTCAGTTCTTTATTCTCACCTGACCTCTACCTTCTCCGTTCTCACCTGACCTCTACCTTCTCAGTTCTTTATTCTCACCTGACCTCTACCTTCTCCGTTCTCACCTGACCTCTACCTTCTCAGTTCTTTATTCTCACCTGACCTCTACCTTCTCCGTTCTTTATTCTCACCTGACCTCTACCTTCTCAGTTCTCACCTGACCTCTACCTTCTCCGTTCTTTATTCTCACCTGACCTCTACCTTCTCCGTTCTCACCTGACCTCTACCTTCTCAGTTCTTTATTCTCACCTGACCTCTACCTTCTCCGTTCTTTATTCTCACCTGACCTCTACCTTCTCAGTTCTTTATTCTCACCTGACCTCTACCTTCTCCGTTCTCACCTGACCTCTACCTTCTCAGTTCTTTATTCTCACCTGACCTCTACCTTCTCAGTTCTTTATTCTCACCTGACCTCTACCTTCTCAGTTCTTTATTCTCACCTGACCTCTACCTTCTCAGTTCTTTATTCTCACCTGACCTCTACCTTCTCAGTTCTCACCTGACCTCTACCTTCTCAGTTCTTTATTCTCACCTGACCTCTACCTTCTCCGTTCTCACCTGACCTCTACCTTCTCAGTTCTTTATTCTCACCTGACCTCTACCTTCTCCGTTCTCACCTGACCTCTACCTTCTCAGTTCTTTATTCTCACCTGACCTCTACCTTCTCCGTTCTCACCTGACCTCTACCTTCTCAGTTCTTTATTCTCACCTGACCTCTACCTTCTCAGTTCTTTATTCTCACCTGACCTCTACCTTCTCCGTTCTCACCTGACCTCTACCTTCTCAGTTCTTTATTCTCACCTGACCTCTACCTTCTCCGTTCTCACCTGACCTCTACCTTCTCAGTTCTTTATTCTCACCTGACCTCTACCTTCTCAGTTCTTTATTCTCACCTGACCTCTACCTTCTCCGTTCTCACCTGACCTCTACCTTCTCAGTTCTTTATTCTCACCTGACCTCTACCTTCTCCGTTCTCACCTGACCTCTACCATCTCAGTTCTTTATTCTCACCTGACCTCTACCTTCTCCGTTCTCACCTGACCTCTACCTTCTCAGTTCTTTATTCTCACCTGACCTCTACCTTCTCAGTTCTTTATTCTCACCTGACCTCTACCTTCTCAGTTCTTTATTCTCACCTGACCTCTACCTTCTCCGTTCTCACCTGACCTCTACCTTCTCAGTTCTTTATTCTCACCTGACCTCTACCTTCTCCGTTCTCACCTGACCTCTACCTTCTCAGTTCTTTATTCTCACCTGACCTCTACCTTCTCCGTTCTTTATTCTCACCTGACCTCTACCTTCTCAGTTCTCACCTGACCTCTACCTTCTCCGTTCTTTATTCTCACCTGACCTCTACCTTCTCCGTTCTCACCTGACCTCTACCTTCTCAGTTCTTTATTCTCACCTGACCTCTACCTTCTCCGTTCTTTATTCTCACCTGACCTCTACCTTCTCAGTTCTTTATTCTCACCTGACCTCTACCTTCTCCGTTCTCACCTGACCTCTACCTTCTCAGTTCTTTATTCTCACCTGACCTCTACCTTCTCAGTTCTTTATTCTCACCTGACCTCTACCTTCTCAGTTCTTTATTCTCACCTGACCTCTACCTTCTCAGTTCTTTATTCTCACCTGACCTCTACCTTCTCCGTTCTCACCTGACCTCTACCTTCTCCGTTCTCACCTGACCTCTACCTTCTCAGTTCTCACCTGACCTCTACCTTCTCAGTTCTTTATTCTCACCTGACCTCTACCTTCTCCGTTCTTTATTCTCACCTGACCTCTACCTTCTCCGTTCTCACCTGACCTCTACCTTCTCAGTTCTTTATTCTCACCTGACCTCTACCTTCTCCGTTCTTTATTCTCACCTGACCTCTACCTTCTCAGTTCTTTATTCTCACCTGACCTCTCTCTACCTTCTCAGTTCTCACCTGACCTCTACCTTCTCAGTTCTTTATTCTCACCTGACCTCTACCTTCTCCGTTCTCACCTGACCTCTACCTTCTCAGTTCTTTATTCTCACCTGACCTCTACCTTCTCCGTTCTCACCTGACCTCTACCTTCTCAGTTCTTTATTCTCACCTGACCTCTACCTTCTCAGTTCTTTATTCTCACCTGACCTCTACCTTCTCCGTTCTCACCTGACCTCTACCTTCTCAGTTCTTTATTCTCACCTGACCTCTACCTTCTCCGTTCTCACCTGACCTCTACCTTCTCAGTTCTTTATTCTCACCTGACCTCTACCTTCTCCGTTCTCACCTGACCTCTACCTTCTCAGTTCTTTATTCTCACCTGACCTCTACCTTCTCTGTTCTTTATTCTCACCTGACCTCTACCTTCTCCGTTCTTTATTCTCACCTGACCTCTACCTTCTCCGTTCTCACCTGACCTCTACCTTCTCAGTTCTTTATTCTCACCTGACCTCTACCTTCTCCGTTCTTTATTCTCACCTGACCTCTACCTTCTCAGTTCTTTATTCTCACCTGACCTCTACCTTCTCCGTTCTCACCTGACCTCTACCTTCTCAGTTCTTTATTCTCACCTGACCTCTACCTTCTCCGTTCTTTATTCTCACCTGACCTCTACCTTCTCAGTTCTTTATTCTCACCTGACCTCTCTCTACCTTCTCAGTTCTCACCTGACCTCTACCTTCTCAGTTCTTTATTCTCACCTGACCTCTACCTTCTCCGTTCTCACCTGACCTCTACCTTCTCAGTTCTTTATTCTCACCTGACCTCTACCTTCTCCGTTCTCACCTGACCTCTACCTTCTCAGTTCTTTATTCTCACCTGACCTCTACCTTCTCAGTTCTTTATTCTCACCTGACCTCTACCTTCTCCGTTCTCACCTGACCTCTACCTTCTCAGTTCTTTATTCTCACCTGACCTCTACCTTCTCCGTTCTCACCTGACCTCTACCTTCTCAGTTCTTTATTCTCACCTGACCTCTACCTTCTCCGTTCTCACCTGACCTCTACCTTCTCAGTTCTTTATTCTCACCTGACCTCTACCTTCTCCGTTCTTTATTCTCACCTGACCTCTACCTTCTCAGTTCTCACCTGACCTCTACCTTCTCCGTTCTTTATTCTCACCTGACCTCTACCTTCTTTGTTCTCACCTGACCTCTACCTTCTCAGTTCTTTATTCTCACCTGACCTCTACCTTCTCCGTTCTTTATTCTCACCTGACCTCTACCTTCTCAGTTCTTTATTCTCACCTGACCTCTACCTTCTCCGTTCTCACCTGACCTCTACCTTCTCAGTTCTTTATTCTCACCTGACCTCTACCTTCTCAGTTCTTTATTCTCACCTGACCTCTACCTTCTCAGTTCTTTATTCTCACCTGACCTCTACCTTCTCCGTTCTCACCTGACCTCTACCTTCTCCGTTCTCACCTGACCTCTACCTTCTCAGTTCTCACCTGACCTCTACCTTCTCAGTTCTTTATTCTCACCTGACCTCTACCTTCTCAGTTCTTTATTCTCACCTGACCTCTACCTTCTCCGTTCTTTATTCTCACCTGACCTCTACCTTCTCCGTTCTCACCTGACCTCTACCTTCTCAGTTCTTTATTCTCACCTGACCTCTACCTTCTCCGTTCTTTATTCTCACCTGACCTCTACCTTCTCAGTTCTTTATTCTCACCTGACCTCTCTCTACCTTCTCAGTTCTCACCTGACCTCTACCTTCTCAGTTCTTTATTCTCACCTGACCTCTATCTTCTCCGTTCTCACCTGACCTCTACCTTCTCAGTTCTTTATTCTCACCTGACCTCTACCTTCTCCGTTCTCACCTGACCTCTACCTTCTCAGTTCTTTATTCTCACCTGACCTCTACCTTCTCCGTTCTCACCTGACCTCTACCTTCTCAGTTCTTTATTCTCACCTGACCTCTACCTTCTCAGTTCTTTATTCTCACCTGACCTCTACCTTCTCCGTTCTCACCTGACCTCTACCTTCTCAGTTCTTTATTCTCACCTGACCTCTACCTTCTCAGTTCTTTATTCTCACCTGACCTCTACCTTCTCCGTTCTCACCTGACCTCTACCTTCTCAGTTCTTTATTCTCACCTGACCTCTACCTTCTCAGTTCTTTATTCTCACCTGACCTCTACCTTCTCCGTTCTCACCTGACCTCTACCTTCTCAGTTCTTTATTCTCACCTGACCTCTACCTTCTCCGTTCTCACCTGACCTCTACCTTCTCAGTTCTTTATTCTCACCTGACCTCTACCTTCTCCGTTCTCACCTGACCTCTACCTTCTCAGTTCTTTATTCTCACCTGACCTCTACCTTCTCAGTTCTTTATTCTCACCTGACCTCTACCTTCTCAGTTCTTTATTCTCACCTGACCTCTACCTTCTCCGTTCTCACCTGACCTCTACCTTCTCAGTTCTTTATTCTCACCTGACCTCTACCTTCTCCGTTCTCACCTGACCTCTACCTTCTCAGTTCTTTATTCTCACCTGACCTCTACCTTCTCCGTTCTTTATTCTCACCTGACCTCTACCTTCTCAGTTCTTTATTCTCACCTGACCTCTACCTTCTCCGTTCTCACCTGACCTCTACCTTCTCAGTTCTTTATTCTCACCTGACCTCTACCTTCTCCGTTCTTTATTCTCACCTGACCTCTACCTTCTCAGTTCTTTATTCTCACCTGACCTCTACCTTCTCCGTTCTCACCTGACCTCTACCTTCTCCGTTCTCACCTGACCTCTACCTTCTCAGTTCTCACCTGACCTCTACCTTCTCAGTTCTTTATTCTCACCTGACCTCTACCTTCTCCGTTCTTTATTCTCACCTGACCTCTACCTTCTCCGTTCTCACCTGACCTCTACCTTCTCAGTTCTTTATTCTCACCTGACCTCTACCTTCTCCGTTCTTTATTCTCACCTGACCTCTACCTTCTCAGTTCTTTATTCTCACCTGACCTCTCTCTACCTTCTCAGTTCTCACCTGACCTCTACCTTCTCAGTTCTTTATTCTCACCTGACCTCTACCTTCTCCGTTCTCACCTGACCTCTACCTTCTCAGTTCTTTATTCTCACCTGACCTCTACCTTCTCCGTTCTCACCTGACCTCTACCTTCTCAGTTCTTTATTCTCACCTGACCTCTACCTTCTCCGTTCTCACCTGACCTCTACCTTCTCAGTTCTTTATTCTCACCTGACCTCTACCTTCTCAGTTCTTTATTCTCACCTGACCTCTACCTTCTCCGTTCTCACCTGACCTCTACCTTCTCAGTTCTTTATTCTCACCTGACCTCTACCTTCTCAGTTCTTTATTCTCACCTGACCTCTACCTTCTCCGTTCTCACCTGACCTCTACCTTCTCAGTTCTTTATTCTCACCTGACCTCTACCTTCTCAGTTCTTTATTCTCACCTGACCTCTACCTTCTCCGTTCTCACCTGACCTCTACCTTCTCAGTTCTTTATTCTCACCTGACCTCTACCTTCTCCGTTCTCACCTGACCTCTACCTTCTCAGTTCTTTATTCTCACCTGACCTCTACCTTCTCCGTTCTCACCTGACCTCTACCTTCTCAGTTCTTTATTCTCACCTGACCTCTACCTTCTCAGTTCTTTATTCTCACCTGACCTCTACCTTCTCAGTTCTTTATTCTCACCTGACCTCTACCTTCTCCGTTCTCACCTGACCTCTACCTTCTCAGTTCTTTATTCTCACCTGACCTCTACCTTCTCCGTTCTCACCTGACCTCTACCTTCTCAGTTCTTTATTCTCACCTGACCTCTACCTTCTCCGTTCTTTATTCTCACCTGACCTCTACCTTCTCCGTTCTTTATTCTCACCTGACCTCTACCTTCTCCGTTCTTTATTCTCACCTGACCTCTACCTTCTCAGTTCTCACCTGACCTCTACCTTCTCAGTTCTCACCTGACCTCTACCTTCTCAGTTCTCACCTGACCTCTACCTTCTCAGTTCTCACCTGACCTCTACCTTCTCCGTTCTCACCTGACCTCTCTCTTCTCAGTTCTCACCTGACATCTACCTTCTCCGTTCTTTATTCTCACCTGACCTCTACCTTCTCCGTTCTTTATTCTCACCTGACCTCTACCTTCTCCGTTCTTTATTCTCACCTGACCTCTACCTTCTCCGTTCTCACCTGACCTCTACCTTCTCAGTTCTTTATTCTCACCTGACCTCTACCTTCTCCGTTCTTTATTCTCACCTGACCTCTACCTTCTCAGTTCTTTATTCTCACCTGACCTCTACCTTCTCCGTTCTCACCTGACCTCTACCTTCTCAGTTCTTTATTCTCACCTGACCTCTACCTTCTCAGTTCTTTATTCTCACCTGACCTCTACCTTCTCCGTTCTTTATTCTCACCTGACCTCTATCTTCTCAGTTCTCACCTGACCTCTACCTTCTCCGTTCTTTATTCTCACCTGACCTCTACCTTCTCCGTTCTTTATTCTCACCTGACCTCTACCTTCTCCGTTCTTTATTCTCACCTGACCTCTACCTTCTCCGTTCTTTATTCTCACCTGACCTCTACCTTCTCAGTTCTCACCTGACCTCTACCTTCTCAGTTCTCACCTGACCTCTACCTTCTCAGTTCTCACCTGACCTCTACCTTCTCAGTTCTCACCTGACCTCTACCTTCTCCGTTCTCACCTGACCTCTCTCTTCTCAGTTCTCACCTGACATCTACCTTCTCCGTTCTTTATTCTCACCTGACCTCTACCTTCTCCGTTCTTTATTCTCACCTGACCTCTACCTTCTCCGTTCTTTATTCTCACCTGACCTCTACCTTCTCCGTTCTTTATTCTCACCTGACCTCTACCTTCTCAGTTCTCACCTGACCTCTACCTTCTCAGTTCTCACCTGACCTCTACCTTCTCAGTTCTCACCTGACCTCTACCTTCTCCGTTCTCACCTGACCTCTACCTTCTCAGTTCTCACCTGACCTCTACCTTCTCCGTTCTCACCTGACCTCTACCTTCTCCGTTCTCACCTGACCTCTACCTTCTCAGTTCTTTATTCTCACCTGACCTCTACCTTCTCCGTTCTCACCTGACCTCTACCTTCTCAGTTCTTTATTCTCACCTGACCTCTACCTTCTCAGTTCTTTATTCTCACCTGACCTCTACCTTCTCAGTTCTTTATTCTCACCTGACCTCTACCTTCTCCGTTCTTTATTCTCACCTGACCTCTACCTTCTCAGTTCTTTATTCTCACCTGACCTCTACCTTCTCAGTTCTTTATTCTCACCTGACCTCTACCTTCTCAGTTCTTTATTCTCACCTGACCTCTACCTTCTCAGTTCTTTATTCTCACCTGACCTCTACCTTCTCAGTTCTTTATTCTCACCTGACCTCTACCTTCTCCGTTCTCACCTGACCTCTACCTTCTCCGTTCTTTATTCTCACCTGACCTCTACCTTCTCCGTTCTTTATTCTCACCTGACCTCTACCTTCTCCGTTCTTTATTCTCACCTGACCTCTACCTTCTCCGTTCTTTATTCTCACCTGACCTCTACCTTCTCAGTTCTCACCTGACCTCTACCTTCTCAGTTCTCACCTGACCTCTACCTTCTCAGTTCTCACCTGACCTCTACCTTCTCCGTTCTCACCTGACCTCTACCTTCTCAGTTCTCACCTGACCTCTACCTTCTCCGTTCTCACCTGACCTCTACCTTCTCCGTTCTTTATTCTCACCTGACCTCTACCTTCTCAGTTCTTTATTCTCACCTGACCTCTACCTTCTCAGTTCTTTATTCTCACCTGACATCTACCTTCTCCATTCTTTATTCTCACCTGACCTCTACCTTCTCAGTTCTTTATTCTCACCTGACCTCTACCTTCTTCGTTCTTTATTCTCACCTGACCTCTACCTTCTCCGTTCTCACCTGACCTCTACCTTCTCCGTTCTTTATTCTCACCTGACCTCTACCTTCTCCGTTCTCACCTGACCTCTACCTTCTCCGTTCTCACCTGACCTCTACCTTCTCAGTTCTTTATTCTCACCTGACCTCTACCTTCTCCGTTCTTTATTCTCACCTGACCTCTACCTTCTCCGTTCTTTATTCTCACCTGAACTCTACCTTCTCAGTTCTTTATTCTCACCTGACCTCTACCTTCTCAGTTCTTTATTCTCACCTGACCTCTACCTTCTCCGTTCTTTATTCTCACCTGACCTCTACCTTCTCAGTTCTTTATTCTCACCTGACCTCTACCTTCTCAGTTCTTTATTCTCACCTGACCTCTACCTTCTCCGTTCTCACCTGACCTCTACCTTCTCCGTTCTTTATTCTCACCTGACCTCTACCTTCTCCGTTCTTTATTCTCACCTGACCTCTACCTTCTCCGTTCTTTATTCTCACCTGACCTCTACCTTCTCCGTTCTTTATTCTCACCTGACCTCTACCTTCTCCGTTCTTTATTCTCACCTGACCTCTACCTTCTCCGTTCTCACCTGACCTCTACCTTCTCAGTTCTCACCTGACCTCTACCTTCTCCGTTCTCACCTGACCTCTACCTTCTCAGTTCTCACCTGACCTCTACCTTCTCCGTTCTCACCTGACCTCTACCTTCTCCGTTCTTTATTCTCACCTGACCTCTACCTTCTCAGTTCTTTATTCTCACCTGACATCTACCTTCTCCGTTCTTTATTCTCACCTGACCTCTACCTTCTCAGTTCTTTATTCTCACCTGACCTCTACCTTCTCAGTTCTTTATTCTCACCTGACCTCTACCTTCTCAGTTCTTTATTCTCACCTGACCTCTACCTTCTCAGTTCTCACCTGACCTCTACCTTCTCAGTTCTTTATTCTCACCTGACCTCTACCTTCTCCGTTCTCACCTGACCTCTACCTTCTCCGTTCTTTATTCTCACCTGACCTCTACCTTCTCAGTTCTTTATTCTCACCTGACCTCTACCTTCTCAGTTCTTTATTCTCACCTGACCTCTACCTTCTCCGTTCTTTATTCTCACCTGACCTCTACCTTCTCCGTTCTCACCTGACCTCTACCTTTTCCGTTCTCACCTGACCTCTACCTTCTCAGTTCTTTATTCTCACCTGACCTCTACCTTCTCCGTTCTTTATTCTCACCTGACCTCTACCTTCTTCGTTCTTTATTCTCACCTGACCTCTACCTTCTCCGTTCTCACCTGACCTCTACCTTCTCCGTTCTCACCTGACCTCTACCTTCTCCGTTCTTTATTCTCACCTGACCTCTACCTTCTCCGTTCTCACCTGACCTCTACCTTCTCCGTTCTCACCTGACCTCTACCTTCTCAGTTCTTTATTCTCACCTGACCTCTACCTTCTCCGTTCTTTATTCTCACCTGACCTCTACCTTCTCCGTTCTTTATTCTCACCTGACCTCTACCTTCTCCGTTCTTTATTCTCACCTGACCTCTACCTTCTCAGTTCTTTATTCTCACCTGACCTCTACCTTCTCAGTTCTTTATTCTCACCTGACCTCTACCTTCTCAGTTCTTTATTCTCACCTGACCTCTACCTTCTCAGTTCTCACCTGACCTCTACCTTCTCAGTTCTTTATTCTCACCTGACCTCTACCTTCTCCGTTCTCACCTGACCTCTACCTTCTCCGTTCTTTATTCTCACCTGACCTCTACCTTCTCAGTTCTTTATTCTCACCTGACCTCTACCTTCTCAGTTCTTTATTCTCACCTGACCTCTACCTTCTCCGTTCTTTATTCTCACCTGACCTCTACCTTCTCCGTTCTCACCTGACCTCTACCTTTTCCGTTCTCACCTGACCTCTACCTTCTCAGTTCTTTATTCTCACCTGACCTCTACCTTCTCCGTTCTTTATTCTCACCTGACCTCTACCTTCTCCGTTCTTTATTCTCACCTGACCTCTACCTTCTTCGTTCTTTATTCTCACCTGACCTCTACCTTCTCCGTTCTCACCTGACCTCTACCTTCTCCGTTCTCACCTGACCTCTACCTTCTCCGTTCTTTATTCTCACCTGACCTCTACCTTCTCCGTTCTCACCTGACCTCTACCTTCTCCGTTCTCACCTGACCTCTACCTTCTCAGTTCTTTATTCTCACCTGACCTCTACCTTCTCCGTTCTTTATTCTCACCTGACCTCTACCTTCTCCGTTCTTTATTCTCACCTGACCTCTACCTTCTCCGTTCTTTATTCTCACCTGACCTCTACCTTCTCCGTTCTTTATTCTCACCTGACCTCTACCTTCTCAGTTCTTTATTCTCACCTGACCTCTACCTTCTCAGTTCTTTATTCTCACCTGACCTCTACCTTCTCAGTTCTTTATTCTCACCTGACCTCTACCTTCTCATTTCTTTATTCTCTCCTGACCTCTACCTTCTCAGTTCTTTATTCTCACCTGACCTCTACCTTCTCAGTTCTTTATTCTCACCTGACCTCTACCTTCTCAGTTCTTTATTCTCACCTGACCTCTACCTTCTCAGTTCTTTATTCTCACCTGACCTCTACCTTCTCAGTTCTTTATTCTCACCTGACCTCTACCTTCTCAGTTCTTTATTCTCACCTGACCTCTACCTTCTCAGTTCTTTATTCTCACCTGACCTCTACCTTCTCAGTTCTTTATTCTCACCTGACCTCTACCTTCTCAGTTCTTTATTCTCACCTGACCTCTACCTTCTCAGTTCTTTATTCTCACCTGACCTCTACCTTCTCAGTTCTTTATTCTCACCTGACCTCTACCTTCTCAGTTCTTTATTCTCACCTGACCTCTACCTTCTCAGTTCTTTATTCTCACCTGACCTCTACCTTCTCAGTTCTTTATTCTCACCTGACCTCTACCTTCTCAGTTCTTTATTCTCACCTGACCTCTACCTTCTCAGTTCTTTATTCTCACCTGACCTCTACCTTCTCAGTTCTTTATTCTCACCTGACCTCTACCTTCTCAGTTCTTTATTCTCACCTGACCTCTACCTTCTCAGTTCTTTATTCTCACCTGACCTCTACCTTCTCAGTTCTTTATTCTCACCTGACCTCTACCTTCTCAGT
>NC_143031.1:86450911-86563411 GCF_057628025.1 Oncorhynchus mykiss | reverse complement strand
AGTCATTTATTCAGTGTGGTAGTTATCTTAAAGTCATTGATTCAGTGTGGTCGTTATCTTAAAGTCATTTATTCAGTGTGGTACTTATCTAAAAGTCATTGATTCAGTGTGGTAGATATCTTAAAGTCATTGATTCAGTGTGGTAGTTATCTTAATGTCATTTATTCAGTGTGGTAGTTATCTTAAAGTCATTGATTCAGTGTGGTAATTATCTTAAAGTCATTGATTCAGTGTGGTAATTATCTTAAAGTCATTTATTCAGTGTGGTAATTATCTTAAAGTCATTGATTCAGTGGGGTAGTTATCTTAACAATGTTAAGTGGAAGTGAGTCCAACCTGTTTCTTTCTCCCCTTCTGACCACACCTCCCTTTCATCTCATCTCTCTATATCTCTCGCTCCATCTCTCTCTCTCTCTCTCTCTCTCTCTCTCTCTCTCTCTCTCTCTCTCTCTCTCTATATATATATATATATATATATCTCCATCTCTCTCTCTCTCCCCATCTCTCTATATCTCTCTCACCATCTCTCTCTCTCTCTCTCTCTCTCTCTCTCTATCCCTCTCTCTCTCCTTCTCTCTCTCTCTCTCCATCTCTCTATATCTCTCTCTCCCTCTCTAAATTGTGAATCTGATTGGCCCTGGTGAAGCTACATCAAAAATTCTGCACCTCTATAAAAATATCCCGTCAAGCAATCCCTACACTAATGGGTTTACACCTATAGCATCCCGTTAATAACAGATGGCAACAGTTAGCCTACATCTATAGGTTTACACCTATAGTGTCCCATTAAAAACAGATGGCAACAGTTAGCCTACATCTATGGGTTTACAAATATAGCATCCCGTTAATAACAGATGGCAACAGTTAGCCTACATCTATAGGTTTACACCTATAGTGTCCCATTAAAAACAGATTGCAACAGTTAGCCTACATCTATGGGTTTACAAATATAGCATCCCGTTAATAACAGATGGCAACAGTTAGCCTACATGTATAGGTTTACACCTATAGTGTCCCATTAAAAACAGATGGCAACAGTTAGCCTACATCTATGGGTTTACACCTATAGCATCCCGTTAATAACAGATGGCAACAGTTAGCCTACATCTATGGGTTTATACCTATAGCATCCCGTTAATAACAGATTTCAACAGTTACCCTACATCTATGGGTTTATACCTATAGCATCCCGTTAATAACAGATGTAGCAGCTTTCAGTTGCATAGGTAGGTCTAAGACGACTAATGTCTTGAAATAGGAAGAAAACTGTATACACAATTTGAACAAGCAATCATGACAATCAAATTCACCGAAGCTGCTTCCTACCTGAGAATATCAGAGACGTTGTGTCAGCTAGGACCTGTAGACTACTCAGATGAGAAAATATGCACAAATAACTTCTCCTCTCTTTCTGAGAACTAAAGATGAGCAACTCCTGGGCAGAGGGGGTTTTGTACGATGGCGGAAAACTAGACTTGTAATTTTTTCTAACTTGCTGGACTCGTTTTTCGCCTGCCATTCACGAGCGTCAATCATGCATTTCAAAAAAATGTATCCACCTACAAGACCTGCCAAACGACTAACCAAAGTCAAAAAGTGACTCTTAGACTATCTTAACCACACCGTCAGTGTTATGATGTTTGTTCAAACCCAGCTGAAAACAAACAACGAATACAAAGTGAGGGATCAATCACATTTATTCATAAAGCCCTTCTTACATCAGCTGAAGTCACAAAGTGATGTACAGAAATCCAGACCTAAAACCCCCAAACAGCAAACAATGCAGGTGTAGAAGCACGGTGGCTAGGAAAAACCTAGGCTATGATGGGTGGGCCAGTCCTCTTCTGGCTGTGCCTGTTGGAGATTAGAAACCTAGAGAGGAACCAGGCTCTGAGGGGTGGGCCAGTCCTCTTCTGGCTGTGCCTGGTGGAGATTAGAAACCTAGAGAGGAACCAGGCTCTGAGGGGTGGGCCAGTCCTCTTCTGGCTGTGCCTGGTGGAGATTAGAAACCTAGAGAGGAACCAGGCTCTGAGGGGTGGGCCAGTCCTCTTCTGGCTGTACTGGGTAGACCAGAGGAACCAGGCTCTGAGGGGTGGGCCAGTCCTCTTCTGGCTGTACTGGGTAGACCAGAGGAACCAGGCTCTGAGGGGTGGGCCAGTCCTCTTCTGGCTGTACTGGGTAGACCAGAGGAACCAGGCTCTGAGGGGTGGGCCAGTCCTCTTCTGGCTGCACTGGGTAGACCAGAGGAACCAGGCTCTGAGGGGTGGGCCAGTCCTCTTCTGGCTGTACTGGGTAGACCAGAGGAACTAGGCTCTGAGGGGTGGGCCAGTCCTCTTCTTGCTGTACTGGGTAGACCAGAGGAACCAGGCTCTGAGGGGTGGGCCAGTGCTCTTCTGGCTGTACTGGGTAGACCAGAGGAACCAGGCTCTGAGCAGTGGGCCAGTCCTCTTCTGGCTGTACCAGATAGAGATTTAAGAGTAGGCTACATGTGGTCATAAGGTCCTGTGAACAGGTCAGGGTTCAATACCCCAGATCAGACAGACTGGCCTTAACTCCCTGGCTATGCAACATAGATACTGGGCTCTGAGACAGGGGGGTTCAGGGCCCCATCTAAAGTTACCTCCGGACAGGGCCAACCAGGCAAGATGCCCACAGCCCCAACACCACTAGAGGGATATCAACAGACCACTATCTTACTACCCTGAGACAAGGCTGAGTATAACCCACATCAGGTCCTAATGGTCTGGTACTCAGGGCTCTATTGTCCCTTCGTCATGTCCTAATGTCCTGGTACTCAGGGGTCTATTGTCCCTTCTTCATGTCCTAATGTCCTGGTACCCAACTCACTAACGACCGTCATGTCCTAATGACCTGGTACCCAGGGCTCTATTGTCCCTCCATCAGGTCCTAATGTCCTGGTACCCAGGGCTCTATTGTCCCTCCATCAAGTCCTAATGTCCTGGTACCCAGGGCTCTATTGTCCCTCCATCAGGTCCTAATGTCCTGGTACCCAGGGCTCTATTGTCCCTCCATCAGGTCCTAATGTCCTGGTACCCAGGGCTCTATTGTCCCTTCTTCATGTCCTAATGTCCTGGTACCCGGGCTCTATTGTCCCTCCATCAGGTCCTAATGTCCTGGTACCCAGGGCTCTATTGTCCCTCCATCAAGTCCTAATGTCCTGGTACCCAGGGCTCTATTGTCCCTCCATCAGGTCCTAATGTCCTGGTACCCAGGGCTCTATTGTCCCTCCATCAGGTCCTAATGTCCTGGTACCCAGGGCTCTATTGTCCCTTCTTCATGTCCTAATGTCCTGGTACCCAGGGCTCTATTGTCCCTCCATCAGGTCCTAATGTCCTGGTAATCAGGGCTCTATTGTCCCTCCATCAGGTCCTAATGTCCTGGTACCCAGGGCTCTATTGTCCCTGTAACCATTCTGATATCAATGCGAATGTGTTATGAAAATCACATCAAACTCGGATCATCAAAACAATATCGTGCTTTTGTTAGGCAAACATTTTTGAAGACGCAGGTTGAAACTGAGTGCGAAACATGGTCCTCGTGGACGTTGTTTCAAAGCCGAACAACGGAATGGACAAAGCTTTCTCAGGTGATGATTAGTTCAAGGCCTTTCAGACATTCTCTACACTGTCAGATAGAGCAGCATGATTACAGTTCTCTATACTGTCAGATAGAGCAGCATGATTACAGTTCTCTATACTGTCAGATAGAGCAGCATGATTATAGTTCTCTACACTGTCAGATAGAGCAGCATGATTATAGTTCTCTACACTGTCAGATAGAGCAGCATGATTATAGTTCTCTACACTAAACCTCTAGTGAATAGTCTATAGATCTTTACCTGTAGTGAATGGTCCATAGAGTACACCCCCCCCCCCCTCCCCCTTAGACGATCCCGCAGGCCAACCAGGCAAGATGCCCACAGCCCCAACACCACTAGAGGGATATCAACAGACCACTATCTTACCACTGAGACAAGGCTGAGTATAACCCACATCAGGTCCTAATGGTCTGGTACTCAGGGCTCTATTGTCCCTTCTTCATGTCCTAATGTCCTGGTAGACGATCCCGCAGGTGACGAAGCTGGATGTAGAGGTCCTGGGTTGGCATGGTTACAGGTGGTCTGTGGTTGTGATGCCGATTACACAGTTGGACGTTTTGCCAATTTCTCAAAAACAACTTTGGAGGCGGCTTATGGTAGAGAAATGAACATTAAATGACCTGGCAACAGCTCTGGGTGGACATTCCTGCAGTCAGCATGCCATTTGCACGCTCCCTCAAAACTTTAGACATTTGTGGCATTTTTTTGTGTGACAAAACTGCACATTTTAAAGTGGCCTTTTATTGTCCTCAGCACAAGGTGCACCTGTGTAATGATCATGCTGTTTAATCAGCTGCTTGAAAAAAGAAGGAGAAATGCTCACTAACAGGGATGTAAACATGTTTTTTCATCTCTTGAAACATGGGAACAACATTTTTACATGTTGAGTAATTTTTTTAGTTGAGTAAACTCAGCAAAAAAAGAAACGTCCTTTCGCTATCAACTGCGTTTATTTTCAATATTTGTTTGAACATAACAAGAATCAGCAACTGAGACATAAACTGAACATGTTCCACAGACATGTGACTAACAGAAATGGAATAATGTGTCCCTGAACAAAGGTGGGGTCAAATTCAAAAGTGGCCACCAGCTGCATTAATTACTGCAGTGCATCTCCTCCTCATAGACTGCAACAGATTCGCCAGTTCTCGCTGTGAGATGTTACCCCACTCTTCCACCAAGGAACCTGCAGGTTCCTGGACAATTCAGGGGGGAATGGCCCTAGCCCTCACCTTCCGATCCAACGGGTCACAGACGTGCTCAATGGGATTGAGATACGGGCTCTTTGCTGGCCATGGCAGAACACTGACATTCCTGTCTTGCAGGAAATAATGCACAGAATGAGCAGTATAGCTTGTGGCATTGTCTTGCTGGAGGCTCATGTCATGATGAGCCTGCAGGAAGGGTACCACGTGAGGGAGGCGGATGTCATCCCTGTAACGCACAGCGTTGAGATTGCCTGCAATGACAACAAGCTCAGTCCAATGATGCCGTGTCAGGGCCCAACCTTACCCGGAAATACACAGCCTATTATAAAGCATCTATTCCCAAATAACCCAGAGGCACATACTTCACACAAAACCATCTCAGAACTGCTCACATCCTGTTCAGCCACCTTGTTGGGCAGAACAAAACATGAACAACATTCCCAAAGCTGTACTCATCCCTTTGTCTCCTCCCACCACCTCATGGACTCCACCCCTCCCTCCCTTCCACTCCTTCCACCACCCCCCTCCCACCTCCTTCCACCAACCCTCCCACCCCCCTCCTTCCACCACCCCTCCCCCCAACTCCTTCCTTTGATTTATTGGTTGATTTATTGGTTGATTTATTGGTTGATTTATTGGTTGGTTGATTTATTATTTGGTTGGTTGATTGATTTATTGGTTGATTTATTGGTTGATTGATTTATTGGTTGGTTGATTAATTATTTGGTTGGTTGATTGATGTATTGGTTGGTTGGTGGGTTGGTTGATTGATGTATTGGTTGGTTGGTGGGTTGATTGATTGATGTATTGGTTGGTTGGTGGGTTGATTGATTGATGTATTGGTTGGTTGGTGGGTTGGTTGATTGATTTATTGGTTGGTTGGTGGGTTGATTGATTGATGTATTGGTTGGTTGGTGGGTTGGTTGATTGATGTATTGGTTGGTTGGTGGGTTGGTTGATTGATGTATTGGTTGGTTGGTGGGTTGGTTGATTGATGTATTGGTTGGTTGGTGGGTTGGTTGATTGATGTATTGGTTGGTTGGTGGGTTGGTTGATTGATGTATTGGTTGGTTGGTGGGTTGGTTGATTGATGTATTGGTTGGTTGGTGGGTTGATTGATTGATGTATTGGTTGGTTGGTGGGTTGGTTGATTGATGTATTGGTTGGTTGGTGGGTTGGTTGATTGATGTATTGGTTGGTTGGTGGGTTGGTTGATTGATGTATTGGTTGGTTGGTGGGTTGATTGATTGATGTATTGGTTGGTTGGTGGGTTGGTTGATTGATGTATTGGTTGGTTGGTGGGTTGATTGATTGATGTATTGGTTGGTTGATTTATTATTTGGTTGATTGATTGATGTATTGGTTGGTTGGTGGGTTGGTTGATTGATTTATTGGTTGGTTGATTTATTATTTGGTTGGTTGATTGATGTATTGGTTGGTTGGTGGGTTGGTTGATTGATGTATTGGTTGGTGGGTTGGTTGATTGATTTATTGGTTGGTTGATTTATTATTTGGTTGGTTGATTGATGTATTGGTTGGTTGGTGGGTTGATTGATTGATGTATTGGTTGGTTGGTGGGTTGATTGATTGATGTATTGGTTGGTTGGTGGGTTGGTTGATTGATTTATTGGTTGGTTGATTTATTATTTGGTTGGTTGATTGATGTATTGGTTGGTTGGTGGGTTGATTGATTGATGTATTGGTTGGTTGGTGGGTTGGTTGATTGATTTATTGGTTGGTTGATTTATTATTTGGTTGGTTGATTGATGTATTGGTTGGTTGGTGGGTTGATTGATTGATGCATTGGTTGGTTGATGTATTGATGTTTTGATTGATTGATTTCAGATCCATGTGAAGAGAGGGGAGCATCTGAATGCAGCTCGCATGCTCATCGAGTTTCCAACAACGTCAGCAAATTCCCCTCCATTGAGTAACACACACACAGACAAAGACACAGACACACCCTGACACACACAATATGACGGGTTGTTAAAATAGATCTGATGTGTTTATCTCTCTGTCTGTCTAGCTGCAGTCTGATACAGGTAAACACACACACTGTTCCAGCTACCTGCATAGACACACAAGGAAGGAATGGGGAGGGAGGGGTGGAGGAAAGAGTGTGGAGGGAGGGGTGGTGGAAGGAGTAGGGAGGGAGGGGTGGTGGAAGTAGGGAGGGAGGGGTGGTGGAAGGAGTAGGGAGGGAGGGGTGGAGAAGGAGTAGGGTGTGAGGGGTGGAAGGAGTGGAAGGTAGGGGAGAAAGGAGTAGGGAGGGAGGGGTGGAAGGAGTGGAAGGTAGGGGAGGAAGGAGTAGGGAGGGAGGGGTGGAAGGAGTGGGAGGGAGGGGTGGAAGGAGTGGGAGGGAGGGGTGGAAGGAGTGGGAGGGAGGGGTGGAAGGAGTTGGAGGGAGGGGTGGAAGGAGTGGAAGTTAGGGGTGGAAGGAGTGGGAGGGAGGGGTGGAAGGGAGGGGTGGAAGGACTGGAAAGTAGGGGTGGAAGGAGTGGAGGGAGGGGTGGAAGGACTGGAAGATAGGGGTGGAAGGAGTAGGAGGGAGGGGTGGAAGGAGTGGAGGGAGGGGTGGAAGGAGTAGGGAGGGAGGGGTGGAAGGACTGGAAGGTAGGGGTGGAAGGACTGGAAGGTAGGGGTGGAAGGAGTGGAAGGTAGGGGTGGAAGGAGTGGGAGGGAGGGGTGGGAGGGGTGGAAGGAGTTGGAGGGAGGGGTGGTGGAAGGAGGGGGGTGGGAGGGTTGGTGGAAGGAGGTGGAAGGGGGGGGGGTGGAAGGAGTGGAAGGGAGGGAGGGGTGGAGTCCATGAGGTTGTGGGAGGAGACGATGGGATGAGTACAGCTTTGGGAATGTTGGGAAACAGGATGTGAGCAGATCTGAGATGGTTTTGCGGAAGCATGTGCCTCTGGGTTTCTGGGGAATAGATACCTGTGTGTTTATGGGTTTGTGTTGTTGAGAGGGTGCTAGAACAGGTCAGTTGGTTTCTTACTGTCACATGAGGATTCTAGAACAGGTCAGTTGGTTTCTTACTGTCACATGAGGATTCTAGAACAGGTCAGTTGGTTTCTTACTGTCACATGAGGATTCTAGAACAGGTCAGTTGGTTTCTTACTGTCACATGAGGATTCTAGAACAGGTCAGTTGGTTTCTTACTGTCACATGAGGATTCTAGAACAGGTCAGTTGGTTTCTTACCTTCACATGAGGACTATTTCTGTCTAATAAATACCTTTTGTGGGGATAAACTCATTCTGATTGGCTGGGCCTGGCTGCAAGTGGTCAACCTATCCCCTCCCAGGCCCACCCATGGCAACACTACTGCCCAGTCATGTGACATCCATATATTAGGGCCTAATGAATATTTAAATTGAATGAATTCCTTCTACGAAGGTTGTTCAGTGTTTTTGATTGGCTCACAATGTTATGAATAACAATGAGGAGGATGAAAATCAAACTGATTATGAGGAAAACAACACGGTTTTTAAAACATCAAGATAACAAACTCTCGTCTCCAGACTTATACTGAGTAACAGTTCATATAACAACTAGCGACCTCACCAAGAGATTAAAACCTTTTGGTATAATGGTTTTGGAATGACAGTCACAGGCACTTGGGTTTGAGTCCCGCTCGGGGTATTCTTGTAATTAACTATTTTGGTGTCAGAAATTGGATAACACCACTGAAAGCATGTCCTGGCTGAGTTGTCGTCACAATAAGCTGTGTTCGAGGAAAAAACTGTGTTAGAATACCCATACTAAAATACTATTTACTACATACTTAATGAGTATTTACTATGTACTATTAGTTCATAAGTGTGGTTAGTATGAGTATTTGAACACAACTACAGTCAGGGATGGAAAGTGAGCTAGCCCACTAGCCCGAGGCTACTACCTTTCAGACCAGACAACTAGGCAACACTAGACCGAGGCTACTACCTTTCAGACCAGACAACTAGGCAACACTAGCCCGAGGCTACTACCTTTCAGACCAGACAACTAGGCAACACTAGACCGAGGCTACTACCTTTCAGACCAGACAACTAGGCAACACTAGACCGAGGCTACTACCTTTCAGACCAGACTAGTAGACCCACTAGCCCGAGGCTACTACCTTTCAGAACAGACAACTAGGCAACACTAGCCCGAGGCTACTACCTTTCAGAACAGACAACTAGGCAACACTAGACCGAGGTTACTACCTTTCAGACCAGACTAGTAGAACCACTAGCCCGAGGCTACTACCTTTTAGACCAGACTAGTAGAACCACTAGCCCGAGGTTACTACCTTTCAGACCAGACTAGTAGACCCATTAGCCCGAGGCTACTACCTTTCAGACCAGACTAGTAGACCCATTAACCCGAGGCTACTACCTTTCAGACCAGACTAGTAGACCCTTTAGCCCGAGGCTACTACCTTTCAGACCAGACTAGTAGACCCTTTAGCCCGAGGCTACTACCTTTCAGACCAGACTAGTAGACCCATTAGCCCGAGGCTACTACCTTTCAGACCAGACTAGTAGACCCTTTAGCCCGAGGCTACTACCTTTCAGACCAGACTAGTAGACCCTTTAGCCCGAGGCTACTACCTTTCAGACCAGACTAGTAGACCCATTAGCCCGAGGCTACTACCTTTCAGACCAGACTAGTAGACCCATTAGCCCGAGGCTACTACCTTTCAGACCAGACTAGTAGACCCATTAGCCCGAGGCTACTACCTTTCAGACCAGACTAGTAGACCCTTTAGCCCGAGGCTACTACCTTTCAGACCAGACTAGTAGACCCTTTAGCCCGAGGCTACTACCTTTCAGACCAGACTAGTAGACCCATTAGCCTGAGGCTACTACCTTTCAGACCAGACTAGTAGACCCATTAGCCCGAGGCTACTACCTTTCAGACCAGACTAGTAGACCCTTTAGCCCGAGGCTACTACCTTTCAGACCAGACTAGTAGACCCTTTAGCCCGAGGCTACTACCTTTCAGACCAGACTAGTAGACCCATTAGCCCGAGGCTACTACCTTTCAGACCAGACTAGTAGACCCATTAGCCCGAGGCTACTACCTTTCAGACCAGACTAGTAGAACCACTAGCCCGAGGCTACTACCTTTCAGACCAGACTAGTAGAACCACTAGCCCGAGGCTACTACCTTTCAGACCAGACTAGTAGAACCCACTAGCCCGAGGCTACTACCTTTCAGACCAGACTAGTAGAACCCACTAGCCCGAGGCTACTACCTTTCAGACCAGACTAGTAGACCCATTAGCCCGAGGTTACTACCTTTCAGACCAGACTAGTAGAACCACTAGCCCGAGGCTACTACCTTTCAGACCAGACTAGTAGACCCTTTAGCCCGAGGTTACTACCTTTCAGACCAGACCAGTAGACCCACTATCCAGAGGCAACTACCTTTCAGACCAGACTAGTGGACCCACTAGAGCAAAGCTACTACCTTTCAGACCAGACTTGTGGACCCACTAGAGCAAAGCTACTACCTTTCAGACCAGACTAGTCTAGTATGTATAATATAGTATAGTGTGCCCATCTAACCAGTGTGCCCATCTAACCCATCTAACCAGCTGGTCTGATGATAGTACTCTATAAACCATTCACTAGAGGTAAAATACTACAGACCATTCACTAGAGGTAAAGATCTAAAGACCATTCACTAGAGGTAAAGAACTATAGAACTATATACCATTCACTAGAGGTATAGAACTAAAGACCATTCACTAGAGGTAAAGAACTATAGACCATTCACTAGAGGTATAGAACTAAAGACCATTCACTAGAGGTAAATAACTACAGACCATTCACTAGAGGTAAAGAACTATAGACAATTCACTAGAGGTAAAGAACTAAAGAACTATAGACCATTCACTAGAGGTAAAGATCTAAAGACCATTCACTAGAGGTAAAGAACTATAGAACTATAGACCATTCACTAGAGGGATAGAACTATAGACCATTCACTAGAGGTATAGAACTACAGAACTATAGACCATTCACTAGAGGTAAAGAACTATAGACCATTCACTAGAGGTAAAGAACTATAGACCATTCACTAGAGGTAAGAACTATAGAACTATAGACCATTCACTAGAGGTAAAGAACTATAGACCATTCACTAGATGTAAAGAACTATAGACCATTCACTAGAGGTAAAGAACTATAGACCATTCACTAGAGGTAAGAACTATAGAACTATAGACCATTCACTAGAGGTATAGAACTATAGACCCTTCACTAGAGGTAAAGAACTATAGAACTATAGACCCTTCACTAGAGGTAAAGAACTATAGACCATTCACTAGAGGTAAAGAACTATAGACCATTCACTAGATGTATAGAACTATAGAACTATAGACCCTTCACTAGAGGTAAAGAAATATACACCATTCACTAGCGGTAATGAAACAATGGGTGGTGGACGGAGTCGAAGGGAGGGAGGGGTGGAGTCCATGAGGTGGTGGGAGGAGACAAAGGGATGAGTACAGCTTTGGGAATGTTGTTCATGTTTTGTTCTGCCCAACAATGTGGCTGACCAGGATGTGAGCAGTTCTGAGATGGTTTTGTGGGAAGTATGTGCCTCTGGGTTATTTGGGAATAGATGCTTTATAATAATAGGCTGTGTATTTCCGGGTAAGGTTGGGCCCTGACACGGCATCATCGGACTGAGCTTGTTGTCATTGCAGGCAATCTCAACGCTGTGCGTTACAGGGAAGACATCCTCCTCCCTCACGTGGTACCCTTCCTGCAGGCTCATCCTGACATGACCCTCCAGCATGACAATGCCACAAGCTATACTGCTCGTTCTGTGCATTATTTCCTGCAAGACAGGAATGTCAGTGTTCTGCCATGGCCAGCAAAGAGCCCGTATCTCAATCCCATTGAGCACGTCTGGGACCCGTTGGATCGGAAGGTGAGGGCTAGGGCCATTCCCCCCTGAAATGTCTGGGACCCGTTGGATCGGAAGGTGAGGGCTAGGGCCATTCCCCCCTGAATTGTCCAGGAACCTGCAGGTTCCTTGGTGGAAGAGTGGGGTAACACCTCACAGCGAGAACTGGCGAATCTGGTGCAGTCCATGAGGAGGAGATGCACTGCCGTAATTAATGCAGCTGGTGGCCACACCAGAAACTGATTGTTTGTTTTGATTTTGACTCCACCTTTGTTCAGGGACACATTATTCCATTTCTGTTAGTCACATGTCTGTGGAACATGTTCAGTTTATGTCTCAGTTGCTGATTCTTGTTATGTTCAAACAAATATTGAAAATAAACGCAGTTGATAGCGAAAGGACGTTTCTTTTTTTGCTGAGTTTACTCAACTAAAAAAATTACTCAACATGTAAAAGTGTTGTTCCCATGTTTCAAGAGATGAAAAAACATGTTTACATCCCTGTTAGTGAGCATTTCTCCTTTTTTTTTCAAGAAGCCGATTAAACAGCATGATCATTACACAGGTGCACCTTGTGCTGAGGACAATAAAAGGCCACTTTAAAATGTGCAGTTTTGTCACACAAAACAATGCCATAAATGTCTCAAGTTTTGAGGGAGCGTGCAAATGGCATGTTGACTGCAGGAATGTCCACCCATAGCTGTTGCCAGATCATTTAATGTTCATTACTCTACCATAAGCCGACTCCAAAGTTGTTTTTGAGAAATTGGCCGAACGTCCAACTATGTAATCGGCATCACAACCACAGACCACGTGTAACCATGCCAACCCAGGACCTTCACATCCAGCTTCGTCACCTGCGGGATCGTCTACCAGGACATTAGGACATGAAGAAGGGACAATAGAGCCCTGAGTACCAGACCATTAGGACCTGATGTGGGTTATACTCAGCCTTGTCTCAGTGGTAAGATAGTGGTCTGTTGATATCCCTCTAGTGGTGTTGGGGCTGTGGGCATCTTGCCTGGTTGGCCTGCGGGATCGTCTAAGGGGGAGGGGGGGGGGTGTACTCTATGGACCATTCACTACAGGTAAAGATCTATAGACTATTCACTAGAGGTTTAGATCTATAGACCATTCACTAGAGGTAAAGATCTATAGACCATTCACTAGAGGTAAAGATCTATAGACCATTCACTAGAGGTTTAGTGTGGAGATCTATAATCATGCTGCTCTATCTGACAGTGTAGAGATCTATAATCATGCTGCTCTATCTGACAGTGTAGAGAACTGTAATCATGCTGCTCTATCTGACAGTATAGAGAACTGTAATCATGCTGCTCTATCTGACAGTATAGAGAACTGTAATCATGCTGCTCTATCTGACAGTATAGAGAACTGTAATCATGCTGCTCTATCTGACAGTGTAGAGAACTGTAATCATGCTGCTCTATCTGACAGTGTAGAGAACTGTAATCATGCTGCTCTATCTGACAGTGTAGAGAACTATAATCATGCTGCTCTATCTGACAGTGTAGAGAACTATAATCATGCTGCTCTATCTGACAGTGTAGAGAACTGTAATCATGCTGCTCTATCTGACAGTATAGAGAACTGTAATCATGCTGCTCTATCTGACAGTGTAGAGAACTGTAATCATGCTGCTCTATCTGACAGTATGGAGAACTGTAATCATGCTGCTCTATCTGACAGTACAGAGAACTGTAATCATGCTGCTCTATCTGACAGTATAGAGAACTATAATCATGCTGCTCTATCTGACAGTGTAGAGAACTGTAATCATGCTGCTCTATCTGACAGTGTAGAGATCTATAATCATGCTGCTCTATCTGACAGTGTAGAGAACTATAATCATGCTGCTCTATCTGACAGTATGGAGAACTGTAATCATGCTGCTCTATCTGACAGTGTAGAGAACTATAATCATGCTGCTCTATCTGACAGTGTAGAGAACTATAATCATGCTGCTCTATCTGACAGTGTAGAGAACGTCTGAAAGGCCTTGAACTAATCATCACCTGAGAAAGCTTTGTCCATTCCGTTGTTCGGCTTTGAAACAACGTCCACAAGGACCATGTTTCGCACTCAGTTTCAACCTGCGTCTTCAAAAATGTTTGCCTAACAAAAGCACGATATTGTTTTGATGATCCGAGTTTGATGTGATTTTCATAACGCATTCGCATTGATATCAGAATGGTTACAGGGACAATAGAGCCCTGGGTACCAGGACATTAGGACCTGATGGAGGGACAATAGAGCCCTGGGTACCAGGACATTAGGACATGAAGAAGGGACAATAGAGCCCTGGGTACCAGGACATTAGGACCTGATGGAGGGACAATAGAGCCCTGGGTACCAGGACATTAGGACCTGATGGAGGGACAATAGAGCCCTGGGTACCAGGACATTAGGACATGAAGAAGGGACAATAGAGCCCTGAGTACCAGGTCATTAGGACATGAAGAAGGGACAATAGAGCCCTGGGTACCAGGACATTAGGACATGAAGAAGGGACAATAGAGCCCTGGGTACCAGGACATTAGGACCCGATGGAGGGAGAATAGAGCCCTGAGTACCAGGACATTAGAATCTGATGGAGGGACAATAGAGCCCTGAGTACCAGACCATTAGGACCTGATGGAGGGACAATAGAGCCCTGGGTACCAGGTCATTAGGACATGACGGTCGTTAATGAGTTGGGTACCAGGTCATTAGGACATGAAGAAGGGACAATAGAGCCCTGAGTACCAGGACATTAGGACATGAAGAAGGGACAATAGAGCCCTGAGTACCAGACCATTAGGACCTGATGTGGGCTATACTCAGCCTTGTCTCAGGGTAGTAAGATGGTGAGTGGTCTGTTGATCCCTCTAGTGGTGTTGGGGCTGTGGGCATCCTGCCTGGTTGGCCCTGTCCGGAGGTAACTTTAGATGGTGCCCTGAACCCCCCTGTCTCAGAGCCCAGTATCTATGTTGCATAGCCAGGGAGTTAAGGCCAGTCTGTCTGATCTGGGATATTGAACCCTGACCTGTTCACAGGACCTTAAGGGCCACATGTAGCCTACTCTTAAATCTCAATCTGGTACAGCCAGAAGAGGACTGGCCCACCCCTCAGAGCCTGGTTCCTCTGGTCTACCCAGTACAGCCAGAAGAGGACTGGCCCACCCCTCAGAGCCTGGTTCCTCTGGTCTACCCAGTACAGCAAGAAGAGGACTGGCCCACCCCTCAGAGCCTAGTTCATCTGGTCTACCCAGTACAGCCAGAAGAGGACTGGCCCACCCCTCAGAGCCTGGTTCCTCTGGTCTACCCAGTGCAGCCAGAAGAGGACTGGCCCACCCCTCAGAGCCTGGTTCCTTTGGTCTACCCAGTGCAGCCAGAAGAGGACTGGCCCACCCCTCAGAGCCTGGTTCCTCTGGTCTACCCAGTACAGCCAGAAGAGGACTGGCCCACCCCTCAGAGCCTGGTTCCTCTGGTCTACCCAGTACAGCTAGAAGAGGACTGGCCCACCCCTCAGAGCCTGGTTCCTCTGGTCTACCCAGTACAGCCAGAAGAGGACTGGCCCACCCCTCAGAGCCTGGTTCCTCTCTAGGTTTCTAATCTCCACCAGGCACAGCCAGAAGAGGACTGGCCCACCCCTCAGAGCCTGGTTCCTCTCTAGGTTTCTAATCTCCACCAGGCACAGCCAGAAGAGGACTGGCCCACCCCTCAGAGCCTGGTTCCTCTCTAGGTTTCTAATCTCCACCAGGCACAGCCAGAAGAGGACTGGCCCACCCCTCAGAGCCTGGTTCCTCTCTAGGTTTCTAATCTCCACCAGGCACAGCCAGAAGAGGACTGGCCCCACCCATCATAGCCTGGTTCCTCTCTAGGTTTCTTCCTAGGTTCCTGCCTTTCTAGGGAGGTTTTTCCTAGCCACCGTGCTTCTACACCTGCATTGTTTGCTGTTTGGGGGTTTTAGGTCTGGATTTCTGTACATCACTTTGTGACTTCAGCTGATGTAAGAAGGGCTTTATGAATAAATGTGATTGATCCCTCACTTTGTATTCGTTGTTTGTTTTCAGCTGGGTTTGAACAAACATCATAACACTGAGGGTGTGGTTAAGGTAGTCTAAGAGTCACTTTTTGACTTTGGTTAGTCGTTTGGCAGGTCTTGTAGGTGGATACATTTTTTTGAAAGGCATGATTGACGCTCGTGAATGGCAGGCGAAAAACGAGTCCAGCAAGTTAGAAAAAATTACAAGTCTAGTTTTCCGCCATCGTACAAAACCCCCCTCTGCCCAGGAGTTGCTCATCTTTAGTTCTCAGAAAGAGAGGAGAAGTTATTTGTGCATATTCTCTCATCTGAGAGGTCTACAGGTCCTAGCAGACACAACGTCTCTGATATTCTCAGGTAGGAAGCAGCTTCGGTGAATTTGATTGTCATGATTGCTTGTTCAAATTGTATATACATTTTTCTTCCTATTTCAATACATTAGTCATCTTAGACCTACCTATGCAACTGAAAGCTCCATCTGTTATTAACGGGATGCTATAGGTGTAAACCCATAGATGTAGGCTAACTGTTGCCATCTGTTATTAACGGGATGCTATAGGTGTAAACCCATAGATGTAGGCTAACTGTTGAAATCTGTTATTAACGGGATGCTATAGGTGTAAACCCATAGATGTAGGCTAACTGTTGAAATCTGTTATTAACGGGATGCTATAGGTGTAAACCCATAGATGTAGGCTAACTGTTGCCATCTGTTATTAACGGGATGCTATAGGTGTAAACCCATAGATGTAGGCTAACTGTTGCCATCTGTTATTAATGGGATGCTATAGGTGTAAACCCATAGATGTAGGCTAACTGTTGCCATCTGTTTTTAATGGGACACTATAGGTGTAAACCCATAGATGTAGGCTAACTGTTGCCATCTGTTAT
Source organism: Oncorhynchus mykiss (assembly GCF_057628025.1). NCBI lineage: Eukaryota > Metazoa > Chordata > Actinopteri > Salmoniformes > Salmonidae > Oncorhynchus > Oncorhynchus mykiss. The sequence goes on along the minus strand of NC_143031.1, from coordinate 86,546,751 downwards.
TAACGGGATGCTATAGGTATAATCCCATTAGTGTAGGGATTGCTTGACGGGATATTTTTATAGAGGTGCAGAATTGTTGATGTAGCTTCACCAAGGCCAATCTGATTCACAATTTAGAGAGAGAGAGAGAGAGAGAGAGAGAGAGGGATAGAGAGAGAGAGAGAGAGAGAGAGAGAGAGAGAGAGATGGTGAGAGAGATATAGAGAGATGAGATGAAAGGGAGGTGTGGTAAGGAGGGGAGAAAGAAACAGGTTGGACTCACTTCCACTTAACAGTGTTAAGATAACTACCCCACTGAATCAATGACTTTAAGATAACTACCACACTGAATCAATGACTTTAAGATAATTACCACATTGAATAAATGACTTTAAGATAATTACCACACTGAATCAATGACTTTAAGATAACTACCACACTGAATAAATGACATTAAGATAACTACCACACTGAATCAATGACTTTAAGATAACTACCACACTGAATCAATTACTTTAAGATAACTACCACACTGAATCAATTAATTTAAGATAACTACCACACTGAATAAATGACTGTAAGATAACTACCACACTGAATCAATGACTTTAAGACAATTACCACACTGAATCAATGACTTTAAGATAACTACCATACTGAATCAATGACTTTAAGATAACTACCACACTGAATAAATGACTTTAAGATAATTACCACACTGAATAAATGACTTTAAGATAATTACCACACTGAATAAATTACTTTAAGATAATTACCACATGAATAAATGACTTTAAGATAACTACCACACTGAATCAATTACTTTAAGATAACTACCACACTGAATCAATGACTTTAAGATAACTACCACACCGAATCAATGACTTTAAGATAACTACCACACTGAATCAATGACTTTAAGATAACTACCACACTGAATAAATGACTTTAAGATAATTACCACACTGAATAAATGGCTTTAAGATAATTACCACACTGAATAAATGACATTAAGAGAATTACCACACAAATAAATGACTTTAAGATAATTACCACACTGAATAAATGACTTTAAGATAATTACCACACTGAATCAATGACTTTAAGATAACTACCACACTGAATAAATGACTTTAATATAACTACCACACTGAATCAATGACTTTAAGATATCTATCACACTGAATCAATGACTTTTAGATAAGTACCACACTGAATAAATTACTTTAATTAAGATAACTACCACACTGAATCAATGACTTTAGGATAACTACCACACTGAATCAATTACTTTAAGATAACTACCACACTGAATCAATGACTTTAGGATAACTACCACACTGAATCAATTACTTTAAGATAACTACCACACTGAATCAATTACTTTAAGATAACTACCACACTGAATCAATGACTTTAGGATAACTACCACACTGAATCAATTACTTTAAGATAACTACCACACTGAATCAATGACTTTAAGATAACTACCACACTGAATCAATTACTTTAAGATAACTACCACACTGAATCAATGACTTTAAGATATCTATCACACTGAATCAATGACTTTTAGATAAGTACCACACTGAATAAATTACTTTAATTAAGATAACTACCACACTGAATCAATGACTTTAATTAAGATAACTACCACACTGAATCAATTACTTTAAGATAACTACCACACTGAATCAATTACTTTAAGATAACTACCACACTGAATCAATGAGTTTTGAGGCTGGTTAGGATTTACAGATTTAAAGGCCTTCTCTACACCTTCAGAGGATGGGTCGTCCTTCACAAGCTGACAAGAACTGTTGCCTAGTCTGGTAATTACAAGGCTAGAAAGGGGGATAATTTTTGGGAACGTCCAGTCAGTCTTTGGTAGTTTGATAATGTTGTAAAAAATTATATATATATATATACTTGATTACTGGTAACCTTAGCAACACTTATTTTCTCTTCTGGGCTCCCGAGTGACGCGGCGGTCTAAGGCACTACGTCTCAGCAGCTTGAGGCGTCACTACAGACACCCTGATTCGAATCCAGGCTGTATGACAACCGGCCGTGATTGGGAGTCCCATAGGGCGGCGAACAAGGCCCAGGGTTGTCCCGGTTTGGCCGGTGTAGGCCGTCGTTGTAAATAATAATTTATTCTTAACTGACTTGCCTAGTTAAATAAAGGTTACATTAAAATAAACTGTATATAGGGAATAGGGTGCCTAAGTAGTGTACTATACTGTATATAGGGAATAGGGTGCCTAAGTAGTGCACTATACTGTATATAGGGAATAGGGTGCCGATGTAGTGTACTATACTGTATATAGGGAATAGGGTGCCTAAGTAGTGTACTATACTGTATATAGGGAATAGGGTGCCTAAGTAGTGTACTATACTGTATACAGGGAATAGGGTGCCTAAGTAGAACACTATACTGTATATAGGGAATAGGGTGCCTAAGTAGTGCACTATACTGTATATAGGGAATAGGGTGCCGATGTAGTGCACAATACTGTATATGGGGAATAGGGTGCCTAAGTAGTGCACTATACTGTATATAGGGAATAGGGTGCCTAAGTAGAACACTATACTGTATATAGGGAATAGGGTGCCTAAGTAGAACACTATACTGTATATAGGGAATAGGGTGCCTAAGTAGTGTACTATACTTTTATAAGGTTAAATAAATTATTATAATAATAATGATAATAAGAATAATATATATTTTTTTTATATATATATATATAATGAGGATAATGACAATAATGTTAATGATGGTAATGATAATAAAGATAATAATCATGATATTAATAATGATAATAATAATAATGATGACAATAATAATAATGATAATAATAATGATAGTAATAATAATAATAATTATTAGCATAATAATGATGATAATAATAATGATGTTAATGATATGAATGGTGATAATAATAATGATACTAACAACGATGATAACGATAATTATTGCAATAACGATAACAATAATGGTAATAAAAAGTATCATGTTGATAATGATAATAATCATAATAACAATGATAATAATAATAATAATAATAATAATGATAATGATCATAACAATGATAATGATAATCACAATAATAATAATAATGATAATAATGATACTGCGACAATGATAATAACAATAATAACAATGATAATGATAATAATAATAATGACAATGATAATAACAATAATGCGATAATGACAATAACAATAATAACAATGATCATGATAATAATTCTAATAATGATAATGTGATAATGATAATAACAATAATATTTATACATAATTATAATTATACAGTAATGTACAGCAATACAGTAATCTACAGTGAAAGCAGAGCAGAGGGCTGAAGACATTGGAAGCAGGCTGATAAGACATCTACTGGTAAACACATGGGGGACACTGTTAATACAACTGAAGGTATTATAGGACTGCTTTTTTAATAATAATAATAACAATGATAACAACAATGATAATGATGATAATAATAATAATAATAATGATAATAATAATAATGATAATAATAATAATAACAATAATAATAATAACAGTAATAATAATAATAATAATAACAATAATAATAATAATAACAATGATAATAATGATAATAATGATAATAATAATAATAATAATAATAATGATAATAATAATAATAACAATAATAATAATAATGATAATAATAATAATAATAACAATAATAATAATAATAGTAATAATAATAATAATAATAATAATAATGATGATAATAATAATAACAATGATAATAATGATCATGATCATGATGGTAATAATAATGATGCAAATAATAATAATAATAATGATAATAGCAATGATGATAATGATAACGATAAGGATAATAATAATAACGACGATAATTGTAGTGATGTTAATGATAACAATATTGGTAATAATAATGATAATGGTTTTAATAAAATAACAATAATAACAATGATAATAATAATAATAATGATAACACTGATCATGATCATAATGATAATAATAATGATGATAATGATAATAACAATGACAATAACAATGATAATAATAATGATAATAATAATGATGATAATGATAATAACAATGATAATAATAATATCAATGATAATAATAATAATGATAATAATACAGTAATCTACAGTGAAAGCAGAGCAGAGGGCTGAAGACATTGGAAGCAGGCTGATAAGACATCTACTGGTAAACACATAGGGGACACTGTTAATACAACTGAAGGTATTATAGGACTGCTGTTTGAATATCAATGAACATCATATGATTTTGGAATATGGACTAATATCTAATTAATCTTGGTCAATGACATCATCCTTCAACACTGGTTAATGAAAGATCTAACGGAGTTCATGTATGATTGATGTTGTGTGGTTTACCTCAACAGAGACCTAAAAGGACATGGACATGAAGCCTCTGATGATTCTCATCCTGCTAGCAGGTAATACACTGTGTTTGAGTTTAGCCCCTGTAGCAGCTGGTACCACCACCTCTCTTGCAACAGCTGTCACTACCACCACCCCTGCAGCAGCTGTCACCACCACCACCCCTGCAGCAGCTGTCACCACCACCGCACCTGCAGCAGCTGGCACCACCACCGCTCCTGCAGCTGCTGTCACCACCACCACTCCTGCAGCAGCTGTCACCACCACCGCTCCTGCAGCAGCTGTCACCACCACCGCACCTGCAGCAGCTGGCACCACCACCGCTCCTGCAGCAGCTGTCACCACCACCGCACCTGCAGCAGCTGGCACCACCACCGCTCCTGCAGCAGCTGTCACCACCACCACTCCTGCAGCAGCTGTCACCACCACCGCTCCTGCAGCAGCTGTCACCACCACCGCTCCTGCAGCAGCTGTCACCACCACCGCTCCTGCAGCAGCTGTCACCACCACCGCTCCTGCAGCAGCTGTCACCACCACCGCCCCTGCAGCAGCTGGTACCACCACCGCTCCTGCAGCAGCTGTCACCACCATCGTCCCTGCAGCAGCTGTCACCACCACCGCTCCTGCAGCAGCTGGTACCACTACCGCTCCTGCAGCAGCTGTCACCACCACCGCTCCTGCAGCAGTTGGTACCACCACAGCTCCTGCAGCAGCTGTCACCACCACCGCTCCTGCAGCAGCTGTCACAACCACCGCCCCTGCAGCAGCTGTCACCACCACCTTCCCTGCAGCAGCTGGTACCACCACCGCTCCTGCAGCAGCTGTCACCACCACCGCTCCTGCAGCAGCTGTCACCACCACCGCTCCTGCAGCAGCTGGTACCACCACCGCTCCTGCAGCAGCTGTCACCACCACCGCCCCTGCAGCAGCTGGTACCACCACCACTCCTGCAGCAGCTGTCACCACCACCACTCCTCCAGCAGCTATCACAACCACCACTCCAGTAGCAGCTGTCACCACCACCACTCCTGCAGCAGCTGTCACTACCACCACTCCTCCAGCAGCTGTCACCACCACCACTCCTCCAGCAGCTGGTATCACCACCACTCCTCCAGCAGCTGTCACCACCACAACTCCTCCAGCAGCTGGTACCACCACCACTCCTGCAGCAGCTGTCACCACCACCACTCCTGCAGCAGCTGTCACCACCACCACTCCTCCAGCAGCTGTCACCACCACCACTCCAGTAGCAGCTGTCACCACCACCACTCCTGCAGCTGCTGTTACTATCACCACTCCTCCAGCAGCTGTCACCACCACCACTCCAGTAGCAGCTGTCACCACCACCACTCCTGCAGCAGCTGTCACCACCACCACTCCTGCAGCAGCTGTCACCACCACCACTCCTGCAGCAGCTGTCACCACCACCACTCCTGCAGCAGCTGTCACCACCACCACTCCTGCATCAGCTGTCACCACCACCACTCCAGTAGCAGCTGTCACCACCACCACTCCTGCATCAGCTGTCACCACCACCACTCCTGCAGCAGCTGTCACCACCACCACTCAGACAGCAGCTGTCACCACCACCAATCCTGCAGCAGCTGGTACCACCACCACTCCTGCAGCAGCTGGTACCACCACCACTCCTGCAGCAGCTGGTACCACCACCACTCCTGCAGCAGCTGTCACTACCACCACTCCTGCAGCAGCTGGTACCACCACCACCACTCTTGCAGCAGCTGGTACCACCACCACTCCTGCAGCAGCTGGTACCACCACCACTCCTGCAGCAGCTGTCACTACCACCACTCCTCCAGCAGCCGGTACCACCACCACTCCTGCAGCAGCTGGTACCACCACCACCACTCTTGCAGCAGCTGGTACCACCACCACTCCTGCAGCAGCTGGTACCACCACCACCACTCTTGCAGCAGCTGTCACTACCACCACTCCTGCAGCAGCTGGTACCACCACCACTCCTGTAGCAGCTGGTACCACCACCACCACTCTTGCAGCAGCTGGTACCACCACCACTCCTGCAGCAGCTGGTACCACCACCACTCCTGTAGCAGCTGGTACCACCACCACCACTCTTGCAGCAGCTGGTACCACCACCACTCCTGCAGCAGCTGGTACCACCACCACTCCTGCAGCAGCTGTCACTACCACCACTCCTGCAGCAGCTGGAACCACCACCACTCCTGTAGCAGCTGGTACCACCACCACCACTCTTGCAGCAGCTGGTACCACCACCACTCCTGCAGCAGCTGGTACCACCACCACTCCTGCAGCAGCTGTTACCACCACCACTCCTTCAGCAGCTGGTACGACCACCACTCCTGCAGCAGCTGGTACCACCACCACCACTCTTGCAGCAGCTGGTACCACCACCACTCCTGCAGCAGCTGGTACCACCACCACCACTCTTGCAGCAGCTGGTACCACCACCACTCCTTCAGCAGCTGGTACCACCACCACTCCTGCAGCAGCTGGTACCACCACCACTCCTGTAGCAGCTGGTACCACCACCACCACTCTTGCAGCAGCTGGTACCACCACCACTCCTGCAGCAGCTGTTACCACCACCACTCCTTCAGTAGCTGGTACCACCACCACTCCTGCAGCAGCTGGTACCACCACCACCACTCTTGCAGCAGCTGGTACCACCACCACTCCTGCAGCAGCTGGTACCACCACCACCACTCTTGCAGCAGCTGGTACCACCACCACTTCTGCAGCAGCTGGTACCACCACCACCACTCTTGCAGCAGCTGGTACCACCACCACTCCTGCAGCAGCTGGTACCACCACCACTCCTTCAGCAGCTGGTACGACCACCACTCCTGCAGCAGCTGGTACCACCACCACCACTCTTGCAGCAGCTGGTACCACCACCACTCCTGCAGCAGCTGGTACCACCACCACTCCTTCAGCAGCTGGTACGACCACCACTCCTGCAGCAGCTGGTACCACCACCACCACTCTTGCAGCAGCTGGTACCACCACCACTCCTGCAGCAGCTGGTACCACCACCACTCCTGCAGCAGCTGGTACCACCACCACCACTCCTGCAGCAGCTGGTACCACCACCACTCCTGTAGCAGCTGGTACCACCACCACCACTCTTGCAGCAGCTGGTACCACCACCACTCCTTTAGCAGCTGGTACCACCACCACCACTCTTGCAGCTGCTGGTACCACCACCACTCCTGTAGCAGCTGCTACCACCACCACTCCAGTAGCAGCTGTCACCACCGCAGCTTCGGCAGCAACCACTTCCTCTGCTGTCGCATCACCTGACCCTCCATCTTCTAGTGAAGGAACAATGAGTCTTCAGTTCAGTCTCAACCAGACGTTCACCTCAGATCTTTCCAACACTTCCTCTTCAGGGTTCAAGACTCTGGCTGACAAAGTGACCTCTGAGGTAAGTATCGGGCGATTCCACGCTAGCGTAGGTAGGAAAATATTTCTAGTAGCTCAGATTGTTCTGGCAATTCTCACACAGAAACTTAATTGGGAGGAAAGCTGTTTGACACGGGTTTTGCTTTTGTATGACAAAACATTTTGGGGGGAAAATCGTAGGGCAGCGGTCTAGGGCACTGCATCTCAGTGTTAGAGGCATCACTACAGACCCTGGTTCGATTACAGGCTGTATCACAGTGGTCTAAGGCACTGCATCTCAGTGTTAGAGGCATCACTACAGACCCTGGTTCAAATCCTGGATGTATCACAACAGGTCGTGATTGGGAGACCCATAGGGTGGTGCACAATTGGCCCAGCGTCGTCCTGGTTAGGGTTTGGCCAGGGGGGGGTTAAACCGTCATTGTAAATAAGAATTTGTTCTTAGCTGACTTACCCAGTTAAATAAAGGTTCAATACAATGTAAGTGTCCCTTTTAGACCTGTACATGCCTCCTGTAAAACCCTATCTTCAGTTATCCCGTACATGCCTCCTGTAAAACCCTATCATCAGTTATCCTGTACATGCCTCCTGTAAAACCCTATCATCAGTTATCCTGTACATGCCTCCTGTAAAACCCTATCATCAGTTATCCTGTACATGCCTCCTGTAAAACCCTATCATCAGTTATCCTGTACATGCCTCCTGTAAAACCCTATCATCAGTGATCCTGTACATGCCTCCTGTAAAACCCTATCATCAGTTATCCTGTACATGCCTCCTGTTAAACCCTATCATCAGTGATCCTGTACATGCCTCCTGTAAAACCCTATCATCAGTGATCCTGTACATGCCTCCTGTAAAACCCTATCATCAGTTATCCTGTACATGCCTCCTGTAAAACCCTATCATCAGTTATCCTGTACATGCCTCCTGTAAAACCCTATCATCAGTGATCCTGTACATGCCTCCTGTAAAACCTTATCATCAGTTATCCTGTACATACCTCCTGTAAATCCCTATCATCAGTTATCTGTACATGCCAAGTCAAAAAGGGTACTATTGAGAGGTCTATTTACTATGAAAGAATGAAACCAAAGCTTCTATTAATGCCGTCAAGGACCCTGTTTTCATTGAACCGTTGATCATCCTATCTTTCAACGCAGGTGAACAAGGCTTTTGCTAAGACCTCAGGCTTCCGTCGTTCCATTGTCAACTCATTCAGGTAAGGGTATGAATTCTCATTACTGATTGACTAGGTTTCTGTTCTACCTTCTGTTATTTGTACTAATACATTGATGTTAATTACTGCATCGTTGGGTTTAAAGCTTGCAAGAAACTGCATTTCACTGGACTTGTGCACATGACATTAAAACTTGAAAACTTTGACGATGCTGATGATGATGATAATGATTTCTGAGGGTGGTCCATTTTCTCTCCTTCTCCTGAGTAGGAGTGGATCTGTAGTTACCGACATGACCCTCGTGTTCGACAAGCAGTCTTCGGTTCCCAGCTCAAGCAACGCACAGGCAATTCTCACCAGCAGTTCTACCTCCCTGAACATTATACCAGGCAGCGTCAGTGATGGTAAGTATTCATCTCCAGGTGCGGACTGGCCATCTGGCATTTTGGGCAAATGGCCAATGGGCTGGTCCATTTTCAGTCCAGTGGGTCTGTCTAACGTGTTTTTCTGGGCGTAAAAATTATAATTTTCTGGCTAATAATTTAGGAAATCTTTTTGCCAATATGTTAAAAATGCCAGGGCCGAGGCCTACTGGGTGGCGCAGTGGTTAAGGGCGCTGTACTGCAGAGCCAGTTGTGCCACTAGACACTCTGGGTTCGAACCCAGGCTCTGTCGTAACCGAACACGACTGGGAGTTCCGTGGGGCAACGCCTAAAATTGGCCTCTGGGATAGGGAGGGGTTGGCCAGCGACTCCTGTGGCGGGCCGGGGGCAGTGCGTGCTAACCAAGGTTGCACGGTGTTTCCTCTGACACATTGGTGCGGCTGGCTTCCGGGTTGGATGCGCGCTGTGATAAGAAGCAGTGCGGCTTGGTTGGGTTGTGTATTGGAGGACGCATGACTTTCAACCTTCGTCTCTCCCGAGCACGTACGGGAGTTTTAGCGATGAGACAAGATAGTAGCTATAAACAATTGGATACCACAAAAACGGGGTACAAAAATATTAAATTAAATTAAAAAATGCCAGGGCCAATTTCTGGTTCCTGTCCGCCCCTGTTTCACTGTCACCGTACACATCTATACGAGCAAAGTCAACATTTGAACAGAAACATGAAAAGACAATCCACTTTTGTAATTTACTGAACAACATCTCTGTTTTTCCTACTTTTTCAGGGTCATCAACCACATCAGGAAGTGCTCCCCGACCCACTTCCTTCTCTCTGGCTGCCTTGCCTCTCAGTTTGGCTCTGTTAATGGTACAGCTGCTGGCTAGCTAATAGCCTGGGGCATAGCTGCTGTGGCTCTGCTAGCTACTGGCTAACCAATAGCCTGAGGCATAGCTACTGTGGCATTGATTTAACCAATCAACAGTTTCCCAGCTTTCATAGATACAGCCTTAAAGCTAGAATCCTTAGTTGCTACACCCATTTTTTTTACTTATAAATTAATTATATGTACCCATTGATTCTAGAAGAATATAACATATGAATACCTCATGAGTTTAGCTCAACTGTCGTACCCCATCAGAACCCAAAATATAAGCTTGTTTTACCCCAATGTTTCTAAACAATGCAAACAAACACTGTACAGCTTTAAAACATTATTAAAACTATAATTCTGATATCATGGATGGTCAGTCCTGGCATCCATAGCTCTGTCTATTTTATTTTACGTGGCAAGTCAGTTAAGAACAAATTCTTATTTAAAATGACGGCCTAGGAACAGTGGGTTGACTGCCTTGTAGTGGAGCAGCTCGGGCATTCTTGCCTTTTCGGTTACTAGTCCAACACTCAAACCACTAGGCTACCTGCCACCCCTATGAATTTGAGAGTGGTCACATTTTTATTACCAAAAGCAGAGGCGGGGTGTGAATTTGTTATTGTTTCAATTAAGGATTCTAGCTTTAAGATGAATTACCTGCTTAAGCATGCTTAAGCATGCGACAACACATTTTAACCGTGTTATTTGGCAAAATTATAAATGTATTTTAGGTACATTTCCCTATATTCATACACAAACAAAAACACAGCTAATTGTACTTTTTGATGTCAAGTATGATTTAAGGTGAAATCCTTTAAGAATGCTTATTGTTGTTTTGTTGATATTCATAGTATTATTAGTCGAGGGATTATCGTTTTTTTTTTTACGGATTTGTATTTTTACAAACCAATACTAAAACGTGACAACTTGTAAAGGATATACCTTGTGCTAGATTCCATCTGATCTACTGCTATATGACATCCGAATAGCGGTTGTTTTGACGGTGTCGTAGGTGGAATTGCATTAGAGCTGTCGATTTGGGATGAGGTGGCAGGTAGACTAGTGGTTAGAGTGTAGAGGAGACAGGTAGCCTAGTGGTTAGAGTGTAGAGGAGGCAGGTAGCCTAGTGGTTAGAGTGTAGAGGAGGCAGGTAGTCTAGTGGTTAGAGTGTAGAGGAGGCAGGTAGCCTAGTGGTTAGAGTGTAGAGGAGGCAGGTAGTCTAGTGGTTAGAGTGTAGAGGAGACAGGTAGCCTAGTGGTTAGAGTGTAGAGGCGGCAGGTAGTCTAGTGGTTAGAGTGTAGAGGAGACAGGTAGCCTAGTGGCTAGAGGAGGCAGGTAGCCTAGTGGTTAGAGTGTAGAGGAGGCAGGTAGCCTAGTGGTAGCCTAGTGGTTAGAGGAGGCAGGTAGCCTAGTGGTTAGAGTGTAGAGGAGGCAGGTAGCCTAGTGGTTGGAGTTATAACCGATAGGTTGCTAGATCGAGTCCCCTGAGCTGACAAGATAAACATCTGTCGTTCTTCCCCTGAACAAGTTAACCCGCTGTCATTGGAAAATAAGATTTTGATCCTAAATAAAGAGCTGTCAAAGATACAGAAATCCCATGTAGCCTTGTTACTCAATTAAAGCTACACTCGTTGTGAATCCAGCCAACATGTCAGATTTAAAAATGGCATGGACAATAACAGAGAGGAGAAAAAAATAAAATCTGAACAGTTAGTCCTCTGGGTTTTGCCTGCTACATAAGTTCTGTTATACTCACAGACATGATTCAAACAGTTTTAGAAACTTCAGATTGTTTTCTATGCAAATAGATTAATAATATGCATATCTTATATTCTTAGAGTAGCAGGAAGTTGAATTTGGGCACGCTATTTATCTAAAATTGAAAATTATGCCCCCTAGCTTTAAGAGGTTTTAAGATCAATTACACCTCCAACACGTTATGTATTTAACCAGGCTAGTTGAGAACAAGTTGCCAAACAATAGCTGTCGTCTGTCGTTGGTAAACAGCTGATTTGATGGAAGCTAGGCCCTTACTATTATTTAACATTTAACCTCTCACATACATCAATTCATGATGACTTGCACACAGTTTATCCGTCAAATTTTTATACTAAAATAACTAAAAGAAACAAAAACTTACCAATTGTACAATTTATTTATTTTTTAAATATTTTTACTTGATTATAGTTCCCTCTTTAATTATTAACTGCTGTAACTATATTTACATTTAAATGTGTTATTTTGGGCACATCACTGAAGTGTCAAAGTGACTGAGGGACTAACGGGGACCACTTCAATGTTTTAAACTGTTGTAGAGTCTCTCCTGGTTTGTACTTGTCTTGTTATTATTAAATCTAATATATTATGTAACACTCGTAGAATATAGATATGTTATTTTTTTAATTACTGTTTGAATATAATGACATTTTGGGTCGCATGTAATGACATCTCAATATCCTTCTCTGGGTAAATCTCAATAATCTAGTCTAATATCCTTCTAGGGGTACATCTCAATAATCTGGTATGATATCCTTCTAGGGGTACATCTCAATAATCTGGTATGATATCCTTCTAGGGGTACATCTCAATAATCTAGTCTAATATCCTTCTAGGGGTACATCTCAATAATCTGGTCTAATATCAGTCTAGGGGTAAATCTCAATAATCTAGTCTAATATCCTTCTAGGGGTACATCTCAATAATCTAGTATAATATCCTTCTAGGGGTACATCTCAATAATCTAGTCTAATATCATTCTAGGGGTACATCTCAATAATCTAGTCTAATATCCTTCTAGGGGTAAAGCTCAATAATCTGGTCTAATATCCTTCTAGGGGTACATCTCAATAGTCTGGTCTAATATACGTCTAGGGGTAAATCTCAATAATCTGGTCTAATATCCGTCTAGGGGTAAATCTCAATAATCTAGTCTAATATCCTTCTAGGGGTACATCTCAATAATCTAGTCTAATATCCTTCTAGGGGTAAATCTCAATAATCTAGTCTCATATCCTTCTAGCGGTACATCTCAACAGTCTAGTTTTGTTTCCTCCCAGCGATGCATCTCAATAGTTGAACTAGAATACCAAATTAAAAATGTCACTTGCAGGTCCATCTGACCTCATCTAGTGGCAGCATTAGTATAACAGACGATACAGTAATGAGACTCACCCCTTGACCACACGAGAGACTGTTGAGACTTACCCCTAGACTACACTAGAGAATAATGAGACTCACCCCTTGGCCACACTAGAGACTATTGAGACTTACCCCTAGACTTCACTAGAGATTATTGAGACTTACCCCTTGACTACACGAGAGACTATTGAGACTTACCCCTAGACGACACTAGAGAATAATGAAATTCACCCCTTGACTACACGAGAGACTAATGAGACTAAACCCTAGACTACACTAGAGAATAATGAAACTCACCCCTTGACTATACTAGAGAACAATGAGACAAACCTCTAGACAAGACTATTGATACTCACCCCTAGAATAAACTAGAGACTGTTGAGACTCACCTCTAGACTATACTAGAGACAATTTAGACTCACCCTCTAGACTAAACTAGAGACTGTTAAGACTCACCCCTTGACTATACTAGAGACCAATGAGACAAACCTCTAGACAAGACTATTGATACTCACCTCTAGACTACACTAGAGACTATTGAGACTCACCTCTATACTTCACTAGAGACTGTTGAGACTCACCCCTAGACTAAACTAGAGACTGTTAAGACTCACCTCTAGACTATACTAGAGACAATTGAGACTCACCTATAGACTACACTAGAGACTATTGAGACTCACCTCTATAGTTCACTAGAGACTGTTCAGACTCACCCCTAGACTAAACTGGAGACTATTGCGACTCACCCCTTGACTGCAATAGAGACTATCGAGACTCACCCCTAGACTACACTAGAGACTATTGAGACTCACCCCTAGACTACACTAGACTATTGAGACTCACCAATAGAATACACTAGAGACTATTGAGACTCACCCCTAGAATAAACCAGACTGTTGAGACACCTTTAGACTACACTTTAGACTACTGAGACTCATCCCTAGACTATACTAGAGACTATTGAGACTCACCCCTAGACTACACTAGAGACTATTGAGACTCACCCCTAGACTAAACTAGAGAGAGTTGAGACTCACCCCTAGACTACACTAGAGACTATTGAGACTCACCTCTCAACTACACTAGAGAGTGTGAGACTCACCCCTAGAATAAACCAGACTGTTGAGACACCTTTAGACTACACTTTAGACTACTGAGACTCATCCCTAGCCTAAACTAGAGACTATTGAGACTCACCCCTAGACTAAACTAGAGACTATTACGACTCACCCCTAGACTACACTAGAATGTTAATACTCAGCCCTAGACTACACCAGATACTGTTGAGACTCACCCCTAGACTACACTGGAGACTATTGAGACTCACCCCTAGACTACACTAGAGACTATTGACACTCACCCCTAGACTACACTAGACTATCGAGACTCACCACTAGAGACTATTGAGACTCACCCCTTAACTACACTAGAGACTATTGAGACTCACCCCTTGACTACACTAGACTATTGAGACTCACCCCTTGACTACACTAGAGACTATTGAGACTCACCGCTTAACTACACTAGAGACTATTGAGACTCACCACTTGACTACACTAGACTATTGAGACTCACCACTAGAGACTATTGAGACTCACCCCTTGACTACACTGAGACTATTGTGACTCACCTTTATGCTACATCAGAGACTGTTGAGACTCACCACTAGAGACTATTGAGACTCACCCCTTGACTACACTGAGACTATTGTGACTCACCCCTTGACTACACTGAGACTATTGAGACTCACCCCTAGACTAAACTAGAGACTATTATGACTCACCCCTAGACTACACTAGAATGTTAATACTTAGCCCTAGACTACACCAGATACTGTTGAGACTCACCCCTAGACTACACTGGAGACTATTGAGACTCACCCCTAGACTACACTAGAGACTATTGACACTCACCCCTAGACTACACTAGACTATCGAGACTCACCACTAGAGACTATTGAGACTCACCCCTTAACTACACTAGAGACTATTGAGACTCACCCCTTGACTACACTAGACTATTGAGACTCACCCCTTGACTACACTAGAGACTATTGAGACTCACCCCTTAACTACACTAGAGACTATTGAGACTCACCCCTTGACTACACTAGACTATTGAGACTCACCACTAGAGACTATTGAGACTCACCCCTTGACTACACTGAGACTATTGTGACTCACCTTTATGCTACATCAGAGACTGTTGAGACTCACCACTAGAGACTATTGAGACTCCCATCTCAACTACACTAGAAACTATTGAGACTCCCCCCTATACTAAACTAGAGACTGTTGAGACTCACCTCTATTCTACACTATATACTATTGAGACTCACCCCTAGACTACACTATATTCTTTTGAGACTCACCCCTAGACTACACTAGAGCCTGATGAGACTCACCCCTAGACGACACTAGACTACATTAGAGACTATTGAGACTTACCTCTAGACTACACTAGAGACATTTCTTTTTTCACCTTTATTTAACCAGGTAGGCTAGTTGAGAACAAGTTCTCATTTGCAACTGCGACCTGGCCAAGATAAAGCATAGCAGTGTGAACAGACAACACAGAGTTACACATGGAGTAAACAATTAACAAGTCAATAACACAGTAGAAAAAAAGAGAGTCTATATACTGAGACTCACCTCTAGACTACACTAGAGAATATTGAGACACACCTCTAGACTACACTAGAGAATATTGAGACACACCTCTAGACTACACTAGAGAATATTGAGACTCACCTCTAGACTACACTAGAGAATATTGAGACTTACCTCTAGACTACACTAGAGACTATTGAGACTCACCCCTAGACTACACTAGAGACTTTTGAGACTCTCCCCTAGACTACACTAGTGACTATTGAGACTCACCCCTAGACTACACTAGAGACTATTGAAACTCACCCCTAAGGCTACACTAGAGACTATTGAGACTCACCCCTAGACTACACTAGAGACTATTGAGACTCACCCCTAGACTACACTAGAGACTATTGAACTCACCCCTAGACTACACTAGAGACTATTGAAACTCACCCCTAGACTACACTAGAGACTATTGAGACTCACCCCTAGACTACACTAGAGACTATTGAAACTCACCCCTAGACTACACTAGAGACTATTGAACTCACCCCTAGACTACACTAGAGACTATTGAGACTCACCCCTAGACTACACTAGAGACTATTGAACTCACCCCTAGACTACACTAGAGACTATTGAAACTCACCCCTAGACTACACTAGACTATTGAGACTCACCCCTAGACTACACTAGAGACTATTGAAACTCACCCCTAGACTACACTAGAGACTATTGAACTCACTCCTAGACTACACTAGAGACTATTGAAACTCACCCCTAAGGCTACACTATTGAGAATACACAAGGAGATAAGTGGTGTTTCCCAACCATAGAGTTTGATAGAGGACTCTAGTGCCCATAAAACTGTTTTAGCATGTGCAGCGCCACTGAGGACTTTCACCATTTGGAAGCAGTCAGCTGGGTGTGACTTCCAATGGGTTAGGGAATGATTCCATCTGGGTCATCAGCAGGGATCAGCAAATTCATTATATTTGTGAGCAAACGTCCCATAATTGCAGGTGGCATTAAATCAGCATCCTTGGCTTTATACCTGTTCAGACAACATCCTGCGGGGGGCAGTGTGCTCCCTTTCAGTTTGTTTACCAACTCATTGAAGAAGTTGTAGAAGAAAATGGACTACTTCAAAATTGAGATGCCCTCAATGGGGTTACCATTATTAATAGCGTCGCCATTATGGGACAGATACATTGATGCCCTTGTGGGATGGATACAATGATGCCATTATAGGACAGATACAATGATGCCGTTATGGGACAGATGCAATGATGCTGTTATGGGACAGATACAATGATGCCGTTATGGGACAGATACAATGATGCCATGTCTATCTATACAATGATGCCATTATGGGACAGATACAATGATGCCATGTCTATCTATACTATGATGTCGTTATGGGACAGATACAATGATGCCATTATGGGACAGATACAATGATGCCATTATGGGACAGATACAATGATGCCGATATGGGACAGATACAATGATGCCATTGTGGGACAGATACAATGATGCCGTTATGGGACAGATACAGTGATGCTGTTATGGGACAGATACAATGATGCCATTATGGGACAGATACAATGATGCCGTTATGGGACAGATAATATGATGTTATGGGACAGGTACAAAGATGCCGTTATGGGACAGATACAAAGATCCCGTCATGGGACAGATACAATGATGCCGTTATGGGACAGATACAAAGATCCCGTCATGGGACAGATACAATGATGCCGTTATGGGACAGATAGAGTGATGCCATTATGGGACAGATACACTGATGCCATGTCTATCTATACAACGATGCCATTATGGGACAGATATTATGACGCAGTTATGGGACAGATACAATGATGCCATTATAGGACAGATACAATGATGCCATTATGGGACAGATACCATGATGCCATATGGGACAGATGCAATGATGCCGTTATGGGACAGATACAATGATGCCATTATGGGACATAAGCTAAGAAGAGAGACCAAGGAGCTAGGTGGAGGAGAGAAATTAAACTAGAGTCATCAATAAGTTAAGGAGAGAGACCAAGGAGCTAGGGGGAGGAGAGAAATTAAACTAGAGTCATCAATAAGTTCAGGAGAGAGACCAAGGAGCTAGGGGGAGGAGAGAAATTAAACTAGAGTCATCAATAAGTTCAGGAGAGAGACCAAGGAGCTAGGGGAGGAGAGAGACCAAGGAGCTAGGGGAGGAGAGAAATGGAAGTAGAGACGTCAATAAGTTAAGGAGAGATACCAAGGAGCTAGGGGAGGAGAGAGACCAAGGAGCTAGGGGGAGAGAGACCAAGGAGCTAGGGGGAGGAGAGAAATTAAACTAGAGTCATCAATAAGTTCAGGAGAGAGACCAAGGAGCTAGGGGAGGAGAGAGACCAAGGAGCTAGGGGAGGAGAGAAATGGAAGTAGAGACGTCAATAAGTTAAGGAGAGATACCAAGGAGCTAGGGGAGGAGAGAGACCAAGGAGCTAGGGGGAGAGAGACCAAGGAGCTAGGGGGAGGAGAGAAATGAAACAAGAGATCAATAAGTTAATTAGAGAGACCAAGGAGCTAGGGGAGGAGAGAAATGAAACTAGAGTCCTCAATAAGTTAAGGAGAGAGACCAAGGAGCTAGGGGAGGAGAGAAATGAAACTAGAGATCAATAAGTTAGGGAGAGAGACCAAGGAGCTAGGGGAGGAGAGAAATGAAACTAGAGACGTCAAATCAAATCAAATTTTATTTGTCACATACACATAGTTAGCAGATGTTAATGGTCACATACACATAGTTAGCAGATGTTAATGCGAGTGTAGCGAAATGCTTGTGCTTCTAGTTCCGACCATGCAGTAATAACCAACGAGTAATCTAACAATTTCACAACAACTACCTTATACACACAAGTGTAAAGGAATGAATAAGAACATGTACATATAAATACATGGATGAGTGATGGCCGAACGGCATAGGCAAGATGCAGTAGATGGTATGGAATACAGTATATACTTATGAGATGAGTAATATGTAGGGTATGTAAACATTATATAAAGGGGCATTGTTTAAAGTGGCTAGTGATACATTTAATACATCCAATTTTTTATTATTAAAGTGGATAGAGATTTGAGTCAGTATGTTAGCAGCAGCAACTCAATGTTAGTGGTGGCTGTTTAACAGTCTGATGGCCTTGAGATAGAAGCTGTTTTTCAGTCTCTCGGTCCCAGCTTTGATGCACCTGTACTGACCTCGCCTTCTGGATGATAGCGGGGTGAACAGGCAGTGGCTCGGGTGGTTGATGTCCTTGATGATCTTTATGGCCTTCCTGTGACATCGGGTGCTGTAGGTGTCCTGGAGGGCAGGTAGTTTGCCTCCGGTGATGCGTTGTGCAGACCTCACTACCATACCTAAGGGAACATTTTGACATCCTCCATATGGTTAGTGAAAGTCCATATTGCAAATGTACGGTCCCTTACCAGACGTCCGAAAATGTTTGTAAAATTCGCGGACGGCGTCGGGCCGTGCGGCAGGGCCGGATCTACCAGGAAGTCATCAAACGAACTCTCTCGGACATTCGGTTTCCGTTTTATAAAATAATCAAATTTAGGTTTGGCATAATGGGCAGTTGGCCCCGAACAAGATGGCGTCTAGGCCTCAACGGTTTTTTAGTTATGGCCATTTTTCTGGGATTAAAGGTCCAAAATGAAAATAGAGCAATAATTTTTCCGCTTCATGTCAAAGTAAAGGAACCTATGGTGTCAAAAAAAAAGAACCAGACATTTATCTATCGTCGTTTAAGAGAAATCGTACAATGTCAAATTGCTGATGTTCAAAAATAGTTTAAAAAAAAAAAACAGTTACAGATCCAGTTGCAAGGTGTTCATACAAATATTTTTAAAGTGTGCTGTGGAGCTCTGTGATTTTCTGAAATAACGCACACTCACTAAACCCTCCGTAAATAACTCAGTTCTTAACGTAAAGACGTACAACTCAGGATTATGTAAAGGCATACCCCAATCAGGATATGAGTTTACTTATAGCTTCCTGTGCCAACCGGAAGTGCCATAATTGGTGTCACAGGGGCTGTTTCGAGGGGTTAAAAAAGTCTGATGTTTCCAAAACTTCATATGTGTGATTAGGCAACCCCCATGAACTGTAAATCAGTCATTTCTCCCATAAAATGTAAAAGAAAAACTAAATCACACACACACACAGCTTGGAAGGAGGGTGCATTGGGGTGCGTAGAGACATACACAGCCTGCATTAGTTAACCTTGTGCGAACTATTAAAGAACCGTCAGACCTAGAGTTCTGATACTTTAGAATCCTGTGCTAGACCTCAGGTCGATAGTGCATGGTGAGTTATGTGGCTCTAGAAGGTTCTCGGACCGAGAAACAGCCTCGTACATTTGCAATAACTTCAATTCCTTTTTGCATCACGAAAATGACGACATTTAGAAATGTCCCAGAGTCGCAAGACTATGTGCATTGCGACCGCCTCGGCCCATATAGACAGACCCCAACGTTTCTGTCTGATAGCTCATTCAAGGACCCCGTAGCAAGGCATGGAAAAAAGTGGATTTTCAGCACCAATAAGGGTCTTGCTCGGGCACCAAATGACCTATCGAGCCGAAACTTGGGATTCGGGGTCGCCTCAGCTAGACCTATACATAACATCAGAACTGGACCCGCAGCTAGAACGTAACTACGTGTTTTATGTTTTTTTTATGGTTTGAACCGAAGGCGTTGTGAATTTTGGGCCAGCTCTGAAGTATGTGATAGTTGCCTACTAAACAAGTTGGAAAAAGTGGATTTGGTGTCAGTTTGTATCAGTTTGGTGTCAGATTGATATCTAATTGACTGATGGACGGTGACTTGCTGGTGACTATTGTCCATTTGCAATATGTTTAAACAGTGAGGTACCATCACCAAAGTGACATTCTGAAATCAACCCTAACGAGCGATTGAGAGGAGCCAGAATCACTGCACAGCAATCCCGAATTCATCGGGCCAGTCAATTTCGCATTCCTGCAGGATTTTTGCGCATGCCAAATTCGTGATGGTAAATGCCCATTGAAACATACTGCAAATGCACAGTGACTTTGAAAAAGTAAGGAAACATAAACAAATGGACATAATGAAATCACCATTTTTTTATTTTTGGGTTACCAGTTGCACAACAATGCATGTGCATTTGCAATATGATTCAGTAGTGAAAAAAACATCACCAAATGGACATGATGAAATCAACACAACGAGTGATGTAAAGGAACAACTATCACTGCCCGGCCATCCCGAGTTCATCAGGCCAGTCAATTTTGCATTTCTGCAGGATTTTTGAGCATGTCAAATTCGTGATGGTAAATGGCAAATGGACATAACATCCTGATTTGGCATTTTCAAATCTTTCATATTACATTTGGACATTTCTTATGTCATTTGGCCAAAAAAAAGTGACTTTTGACTTAATTGACAAAAAAATCGAAAGAATTTCGAAAAACGGTCCGGAAAGCACTTTTTTACGGGGGTGATACGTTTTTGCAAAACAGTTCACATTTTCGACTTTTGACTACCTATGAAATCATATTGCAAATGGACAAAACATATGCCTTATGCACAAGTTAAAATTGGACCTCTGCTGAAGTCCACAATCATCTCCTTTGTTTTGTTGACGTTGAGTGTGAGGTTATTTTCCTGACACCACACTCCGAGGGCCCTCACCTCCTCCCTGTAGGCCGTCTCATCGTTGTTGGTAATCAAGCCTACCACTGTAGTGTCGTCTGCAAACTTGATGATTGAGTTGTAGGCGTGCGTGGCCACGCAGTCATGGGTGAACAGGGAGTACAGGAGAGGGCTCAGAACGCACCCTTGTGGGGCCCCAGTGTTGAGGATCAGCGGGGTGGAGATGTTGTTGCCTACCCTCACCACCTGGGGGCGGCCCGTCAGGAAGTCCAGTACCCAGTTGCACAGGGCGGGGTCGAGACCCAGGGTCTTGAGCTTGATGACGAGCTTGGAGGGTACTATGGTGTTGAATGCCGAGCTGTAGTCGATGTCGATGAACAGCATTCTCACATAGGTATTCCTCTTGTCCAGATGGGTTAGGGCAGTGTGCAGTGTGGTTGAGATTGCATCGTCTGTGGACCTATTTGGGTGGTAAGCAAATTGGAGTGGGTCTAGGGTGTCAGGTAGGGTGGAGGTAATGTGGTCCTTGACTAGTCTCTCAAAGCACTTCATGATGACGGAAGTGAGTGCTACGGGGCGGTAGTCGTTTCCTAGGGGTGCATGTCAACAGTCTAGTTTGGTCTCCTAGGGGTGCATCTCAATAGTCTAGTTTTGTCTCCTAGGGGTGCATCTCAATAGTTGTTAGGAATTTTATGAATAAATTACTAAACAGTATCCCCATTTTAAATAGAACTGTGACTAAGTAAACTCATACTCTGTTTTATTATATCTGATTAACAATATGAATTCATAAGTGAGGGATTGTGGAGCCTGAAACAGAGGGGTAATTAAATAAAATAAATACCATTCCAGCCAGGTTGGAGAAGACTGGAAGTGGGTTTTTATTAAGTAAGCAGAAAGGGTAATTAACCCTGGTTGGTAGATTGGAAGTGTTTTTTTTAAGTAAACAGAAAAGTTCTGTAACCTCCAGGTCCAGGTCAGTAAATGCTTTGACTAAAATCAGAGTTTCTGATTGAAATTAAAGTATTTGTACGTTTTGAAAGACTAATACTTAATCAACTTTAAAATACGTTTAGAAAGTTATAGTTGCTCGTATTTGTATAAGATATAAACGGAACGTTTTAAATTGTTTGTTTGGTTCAAATTGAAAGACTAATACATTCAACTTTAAAATAAGGACGGAGCGAATTTTGAGGTAAGACGATGTCTGTTCACTAAATGATCTGTTTGAATAATGTATTGTATTATATATTATATATATTATAATATAATGTATTGTATTATATATTATATATATTATAATATAATGTATTGTATTATATATTATATATATTATAATATAATGTATTGTATTATATATTGTATATATTATAATATAATGTATTGTATTATATATTATATATATTATAATATAATGTATTGTATTATATATTATATATATTATAATATAATGTATTGTATTATATATTATATATATTATAATATAATGTATTGTATTATATATTATATATATTATAATATAATGTATTGTATTATATATTATATATATTATAATATAATGTATTGTATTATATATTATATATATTATAATATAATGTATTGTATTATATATTATATATATTATAATATAATGTATTGTATTATATATTATATATATTATAATATAATGTATTGTATTATATATTATATATATTATAATATAATGTATTGTATTATATATTATATATATTATAATATAATGTATTGTATTATATATTATATATATATTATAATATAATGTATTGTATTATATATTATATATATTATAATATAATGTATTGGGAATAGAGTCGTAATTAAAATGCTGCATCAAAGAAGAGACAGTTACTTAAATCTAATGAATTATAAATAATAATGAAGAGACAGTTACTTAAATCTAATGAATTATAAATAATAATGAAGAGACAGTTACTTAAATCTAATGAATTATAAATAATAATGAAGAGACAGTTACTTAAATCTAATGAATTATAAATAATAATGAAGAGACAGTTACTTAAATCTAATGAATTATAAATAATAATGAAGAGACAGTTACTTAAATCTAATGAATTATAAATAATAATGAAGAGACAGTTACTTAAATCTAATTAATTATAAATAATAATGAAGAGACAGTTACTTAAATCTAATGAATTAGAAATAATAATGAAGAGACAGTTACTTAAATCTAATTAATTATAAATAATAATGAAGAGACAGTTACTTAAATCTAATGAATTATAAATAATAATGAAGAGACAGTTACTTAAATCTAATTAATTATAAATAATAATGAAGAGACAGTTACTTAAATCTAATTAATTATAAATAATAATGAAGAGACAGTTACTTAAATCTAATGAATTATAAATAATAATGAAGAGACAATTACGATAGATTTGCGCCCATCGAAATGTTCTTATAAATTTAGCGAATTGAGAGATGTTGATTGATGTTGTAAGTTCTAATTAAAGATTCAACAGATGTGATAAATTAGGTTTGGTTTCTCCAACCCGTACTACTGTTGCTGCAGACAGCCAACAATTATTTACAATTCATTGAAAGTCGTTGCGGCTTGGGTCTAAGTTGATCCCCTGTTGATGACATCACTCGCAAGGCACCTTTTGTCGCCACGGCAACGATGTTGTGACTGGGGGGTGACGGAGAAAATTGTTTGTGTCTTTTAGTAGGAAAATGCGTGCATTATTGTTTTGAGTCACTTTTCAGAAGTTGATAACAATTTCCAAATACATTTTTTAAAAGTAGCTGTATGTCATCAGGGTAGTTAGAAAACATGCTAAAAACTAGCAGCAGATTCGCTAGGTGGGCATCATTGATTTGCGGCGTTTATTGGGCTATATTTGGCTGTAAGAAGGAAGGGAGATCAGAATGTCTGAATAGTAAAACATTGTGATAATGTATTCTGGTGGTCATTTATTATTGGTTAATCTCCTAGGGATGCATCTCAATAGTCTGGTTCTGTCTCCTAGGAGAGTGAGTGAGATTGAGGCCATAAACAACCAAATTGAAAAGGGCCTGGAAGTTTTTTGTTTTTTTCATTAAGGTTTGCAAATATACACACATAAAACATTTGTTGGTTATGGGGATTCTAGCCTGCGCCTCAGCAGAACCTCAGTTCATAACCATTCCCTTTACATTTGATGGAAGTGATACACACAGGGAAATGGCCTGTATGGTAATGCTATTTAAGGGAGCGGGAATGCCAGGTAATAAC
Source organism: Oncorhynchus mykiss (assembly GCF_057628025.1). Taxonomy (NCBI): domain Eukaryota; kingdom Metazoa; phylum Chordata; class Actinopteri; order Salmoniformes; family Salmonidae; genus Oncorhynchus; species Oncorhynchus mykiss. The sequence continues at coordinate 86,521,844 of NC_143031.1, read as the reverse complement.
AGTTGTATGGATTTGCACTATTTATATCCACATGTTTCTCTGAAATCTAGGCTTCCTCTTTTCACAGAGGCAAGGATAGACTGTTTACTGTTTGATTCGGTATAGTACTTCTGGGAAATATGTGGGGGAAGTCAGTACCTGCAATGGCACAGAGAATGTTACTTCTGATGCGACAAATGAGTGGTTTGGCAGGTTGGTTGAGATCTGGGGATTTCAGTAAGATAAGGAGGCCCAGGGCTGACATCAGGTGGTTGTGTGAGGGAATGACGTTATGGCCGAGTATTACCTGCTAATTGGACAGGGGTATGTGCACTGGTACATTTGGGAATGCCTTTCACACTCAGTAAGATAAGGAGGCCCAGGGCTGACATCTGGTGGTTGTGTGGGGGAACGACGTTATGGCCGAGTATTACCTGCTAATTGGACAGGGGTATGTGCACTGGTACATTTGGGAATGCCTTTCACACTCAGTAAGATAAGGAGGCCCAGGGCTGACATCAGGTGGTTGTGTGAGGGAATGACGTTATGGCCGAGTATTACCTGCTAATTGGACAGGGGTATGTGCACTGGTACATTTGGGAATGCCTTTCACACTCATTCAACACCAAGACCTGAAGTTGGCCAAGCGGGAGAAAAGAAGTACTCCGTCTGGGTCTTTTTTGATGATTGAGTTGATATTGATAATGGGATTCCACGGGACAGATGAGATCAAAGCTGGAAATCAGATCCTGGCAGGATTAGAGTCAAGTATTTTTTGGTGGTCCACTGTCAATGAGAACGTGGATTGGGATCAATTATATCTATTAAAAATCCACAGCGCTTCATCAATTATACCAGAGATGTAATGAATGGCTTGGCAGAATATCTTGGATATGTTTGCTGGCTGAAAAGTGTGGGAGTGTATGGAGGTAGTTTGGTCACCAATGACACAGCTCCGGATGGATCAGTTACCAATGCCTTGTCTGGTTTACACACCCTAGTTCACGAGTTGACAGTGAACTCAGGGGTGGATACTTCTCTGGCTAATTGGGTTGACAATGTGTTTGGAAGATGGAAAAAATGTAATGATTACTGTGTTTTTGGGCAACCTTCACCTGTGTGAACGTGTTAGTTTTGTGTGGGTGTTGTGAGAAAGGTACTCATTTCTAGGATTCTGGATTATTCTATGACAACCGATGGTGATATATGGACCAATCCTAAACTCTGACCAGTGAAATATTAAAATACATGGCTCCGCACCTGATAGAAGAGTCCGGATCCTTTCACTCACGAGGAGACCATATTTGATGTTTAGGGAATTTAGATGGTTTCTTGTTTCAATGTATAGACAGTTTTTTTTAATGAAGATTGTAACGAAAAATCCTGATAAGTAGACTTAAGATTCTGATGTAGGTCATTGAACAGTCATTGAAGGTGATTGTGTGTAAATACATGTATTGATTTGTTTTATTCTTGTTTATCATTGATATTGTTTTATTCTAGTATATCATTGATATTGTTTTATTCTAGTTTATCATTGATATTGTTTTATTCTAGTATATCATTGATATTGTTTTATTCTAGTATATCATTGATATTGTTTTATTCTAGTATATCATTGATATTGTTTTATTCTAGTATATCATTGATATTGTTTTATTCTAGTTTATCATTGATATTGTTTTATTCTAGTATATCATTGATATTGTTTTATTCTAGTTTATCATTGATATTGTTTTATTCTAGTATATCATTGATATTGTTTTATTCTAGTTTATCATTGATATTGTTTTATTCTAGTATATCATTGATATTGTTTTATTCTAGTATATCATTGATATTGTTTTATTCTAGTATATCATTGATATTGTTTTATTCTAGTTTATCATTGATATTGTTTTATTCTAGTATATCATTGATATTGTTTTATTCTAGTATATCATTGATATTGTTTTATTCTAGTATATCATTGATATTATTTTATTCTAGTATATCATTGATATTGTTTTATTCTAGTTTATCATTGATATTGTTTTATTCTAGTTTATCATTGATATTATTTTATTCTAGTATATCATTGATATTGTTTTATTCTAGTATATCATTGATATTGTTTTATTCTAGTTTATCATTGATATTATTTTATTCTAGTATATCATTGACGTTTCCATATAGTGTTTAATGATGGTATGAATTGTTTTGACATTTTAGGGTGGATTGTTAAGAATTTTATGAATAAATAACTAAACAATATCCCCAATTTAAATAGAACTGTAACTAAGTAAACTTATACTCTGTTATATCTGATTAACAATATGAATTCATAAGTGAGGGATTGTGGAGCATATAACAGGGGGGTAATTACATTAAATAATTACCATTCCAGCCAGGTTGGAGAAGACTGGAATTGTGGGTTTTTATTAAGTAAACAGAAAGGGTCGTTAACCCTGGTTGAACCGACTCAACTTAGCACAGGAATGTTCAGATAAGACATTGTGTGTTTTATTAGGTTTTCCATTAGCTGGAACTGTCTGCTGAAGAGTGATGGATGAAAAACCTTCGGAAGTTATCTCGAATGAACTTTTGAACTGTTGGGACAAAGAATATTTTATGACCTGTGACGTCATATATTGTATATAAACTGTTGTTCGTGGTTACATGGCAGCGCGCTCCGAGAATAAATACTATTATCTATTTTTGATAAGACTGGTCTCCGTCTATTTTATGCAAATAAGAATCTTACAAATTCTCATTAAATAGAATAAGTGAATTCAATTAATGAAAACATATTGGAATAATGAAATTATAAGCACACTATTGAGATGTACCCCTAGAAGGATATTAGACTAGATTATTGAGATGTACCCCTAGAAGGATATTAGACTAGATTATTGAGATGTACCCCTAGAATGATATTAGACCAGATTATTGAGATGTACCCCTAGAAGGATATTAGACCAGATTATTGAGATGTACCCCTAGAAGGATATTAGACCACGTTATTGAGATGTACCCCTAGAAGGATATTAGACCAGATTATTGAGATGTACCCCTAGAAGGATATTAGACTAGATTATTGAGATGTACCCCTAGAAGGATATTAGACTAGATTATTGAGATGTACCCCTAGAAGGATATTAGACTAGATTATTGAGATGTACCCCTAGAAGGATATTAGACCAGATTATTGAGATGTACCCCTAGGAGGATATTAGACTAGATTATTGAGATTTACCCCTAGAAGGATATTAGACTAGATTATTGAGATGTACCCCTAGAAGGATATTAGACTAGATTATTGAGATGTACCCCTAGAAGGATATTAGACTAGATTATTGAGATGTACCCCTAGAAGGATATTAGACTAGATTATTGAGATGCACCCCTAGAAGGATATTGAGATGTCATTACATGCGACCCAAAATGTCATTATATTCAACCAGTAATGAAAAAAAAGGACAAATCTATATTCTACGAGTGTTGCATAATATATTAGATTTAATAATAACAAGACAAGTACAAACCAGGAGAGGCTCTACAACAGTTTTAAAACATTGATGTGGTCCACATTTTCAGTGATAGGCCCAAAATCACTCAAAGTAAATATCATCCCGGTCTTGATGAATTTGAATTGTAATTGCATCAGTTAATAATTAAAGGGGGAAATATGATCAAATAAAACATTTTAGTCAGTTAAAATTTTTAAATGTTTTATTTGATCATATTTCATATTTCATATTGATCAAGTTTTTAAAAAGCAAACAAATTGTGGAAAGTTTTTGTAATTTTTTCAGGTTTTTTATTATTTTTTAAATTCACTGATATATAGTGTGCAAGTTGCTTTGTACCTGGTGCAAATTAATAATTTACATAATTAATTTAGTCTGTTATATGGTTAAGTGTTAAATAATAGTAATTTGAAAGATAAGGGCCTCGCTTCAATCAAATCAGTTCTAACCACACATGCATATCCTGGTCGGAGGGGTCACTGCATTGGAGCTGTCCAATCGGTGAGCAGCTGCTCTTGATCATTGTCACGAAGCCACACCCACTGGCATTAGAAGTTCAGAACGAGGAAGTGGTATGGAAATAATAACTCTCAAATTGAATTTGTGCTTTAAGCAGCTAATGCATCTTAAAGTTAGAGTCCTTATTAACTGAAATAATAACAAATTAACACCTGCTCTATGTTTTTTTTGGTAATAAAAATGTGACCACTCTCAAATTCATAGACAGAGCTATGGATGCCAGGACTGACCATCCATAATATCAGAATAATAGTTTTAATCATGGTTTGAAGCTGTACAGTGTTTGTTTGCATTGTTTAGAAACATTGGGGTAAAACAAGCTTATATTTTGGGTTCTGATGGGGTACGACAGTTGAGCTAAACTCATGAGGTATTCATATGTTATATTCTTCTAGAATCAATGGGTACATATCATTAATTTATAAGTAAAAAAATGGGTGTAGCAACTAAGGATTCTAGCTTTAAGGCTGTATCTATGAGAAACTGTAGATTGGTTAAACCTCATCAGCCACATCAGCTATGCCTCAGGCTATTGGTTAGCCAGCAGCTAGCAGAGCCACAGCAGCTATGTCCCAGGCTATTAGCTAGCCTAGTAGCTAGCAGAGCCACAGCAGCTATGTCCCAGGCTATTAGCTAGCCTAGTAGCTAGCAGAGCCACAGCAGCTATGCCCCAGGCTATTAGCTAGCCAGCAGCTGTACCATTAACAGAGCCAAACTGAGAGGCAAGGCAGCCAGAGAGAAGGAAGTGGGTCGGGGAGCACTTCCTGATGTGGTTGATGACCCTGAAAAAGTAGGAAAAACAGAGATATTGTTCAGTAAATTACAAAAGTGGATTGTCTTTTCATGTTTCTGTTCAAATGTTGACTTTGCTCGTATAGATGTGTACGGTGACAGTGAAACAGGGGCGGACTGGGACCAGAAATCGTCCCTGACATTTCTAACACATTGGCAAATTTTTTGCCCCAAATTATTAGCCAGATAATTATAACGTTTTGCCCCCAAAAAACCCACATTAGACAGGCCCACTGGGCTGAAAATGGACCAGCCCATCTGGGCATTTGCCCGAAATGCCAGATGGCCAATCCACACCTGGCGGTGAATACCTACCAAAAATGATGCTGCCTGATAGAATGTTCAGGGAGGTGGAACTGTTGGTGAAAGTTACTTGTGCGTTGCTTGAGCTGGGAACCGAAGTTTGGTTGTCGAACACGAGGGTCATGTCGGTAACTACAGATCCACTCCTACTCAGGAGAAGGAGAGAAAATGGACAACCCTCAGAAATCATTATCATCATCATCAGCATCGTCAAAGTTTTCAAGTTTTAATGTCATGTGCACAAGTCCAGTGAAATGCCTTTTCTTGCAAGATTTAAACCCAACGATGCAGTAATCAACATCAATGTAGTAGCGCAAATAACAGAAGGTAGAACAGAAACCTAGTCAATCAGTAATGAGAATTCATACCCTTACCTGAATGAGTTGACAATGGAACGACGGAAGCCTGGGGTCTGAGCAAAAACCTTTTTCACCTGCGTTGAAAGATAGGATGATCAACGGTTCAATGAAAACAGGGTCCTTGACGGCATTAATAGAAGCTTAGGATTTAATTGTCTTTCATAGTAAATAGACCTCTCTATAGTACCCTTTTTGACTTGGCATGTACAGGCTTACTGATAATAGGGTTTAACAGGAGGCATGTACAGGATAACTGATGATAGGGTTTTACAGGAGGCATGTACAGGATAACTGATGATAGGGTTTTACAGGAGGCATGTACAGGCTCACTGATGATAGGGTTTTACAGGAGGCATGTACAGGATAACTGATGATAAGGTTTTACAGGAGGCATGTACAGGATAACTGATGATAGGGTTTTACAGGAGGCATGTACAGGCTCACTGATGATAGGGTTTTACAGGAGGCATGTACAGGATAACTGATGATAGGGTTTTACAGGAGGGATGTACAGGATAACTGATGATAGGGTTTTACAGGAGCCATGTACAAGATAACTGATGATAGGGTTTTACAGGAGGCATGTACAAGATAACTGATGATAGGGTTTTACAGGAGGCATGTACAGGATAACTGATGATAGGGTTTTACAGGAGGGATGTACAGGATAACTGATGATAGGGTTTTACAGGAGGCATGTACAGGATAACTGATGATAGGGTTTTACAGGAGGGATGTACAGGTCTAAAAGGGACACTTACATTTACAGTTGGGCAAAAAAGTATTTAGTCAGCCACCAATTGTGCAAGTTCTCCCACTTAAAAAGATGAGAGAGGCCTGTAATTTTCATCATAGGTACACTACAACTATGACAGACAAAATTAGATTTTTTTTCTCCAGAAAATCACATTGTAGGATTTTTAATTCTTATTTACAATGACGGTCTACCCCCCCCCCCCCCCCCCCCCCGGCCAAACCCTAACCAGGATGACGCTGGGCCAATTGTGCACCACCCTATGGGACTCCCAATAACGACCTGTTGTGATAAAGCCTGGAATCGAACCATGGTCTCTAGTGATGCCTCTAGCACTGAGATGCAGTGCCTTAGACCGCTGTGATACAGCCAGGAATCGAACCAGGGTCTGTAGTGACACCTCTAGCACTGAGATGCAGGTCTATAAAGGGCTGACATTACATCCTGGTAAATGGTTTGTGATACAAAAGTAAACAGCCTCCCATTGAAGTTTCTGTGTGAAAATCTGAGCTACCAGAAATATTTTCCTACCTACGCTGGTGTGGAATCGCCCGATACTTACCTCAGAGGTCACTTTGTCAGCCAGAGTCTTGAACCCTGAAGAGGAAGTGTTGGAAAGATCTGAGGTGAACGTCTGGTTGAGACGGAACTGAAGACTCATTGTTCCTTCACTAGAAGATGGAGGGTCAGGTGATGCGACAGCAGAGGAAGTGGTTGCTGCCGAAGCTGCGGTGGTGACAGCTGCTACTGGAGTGGTGGTGGTGACAGCTGCTGCAGGAGTGGTGGTGGTGACAGCTGCTACAGGAGTGGTGGTGGTGAAAGCTGCTGCAGGAGTGGTGGTGGTGGTACCAGCTGCTGCAGGAGTGGCGGTGGTGACAGCTGCTGCAGGAGTGGTGGTGGTGACAGCTGCTGCAGGAGTGGTGGTGGTGACAGCTGCTGAAGGAGTGGTGGTGGTGACAGCTACTAAAGGAGTGGTGGTGGTGACAGCTGCTGCAGGAGTGGTGGTGGTACCACCTGCTGCAGGAGTGGTGGTGGTGACAGCTGCTGCAGGAGTGGTGGTGGTGACAGCTGCTGGAGGAGTGGTGGTGGTGACAGCTGCTGCAGGAGTGGTGGTGGTGACAGCTGCTGCAGGAGTGGTGGTGGTGACAGCTGCTGCAGGAGTGGTGGTGGTGACAGCTGCTGCAGGAGTGGTGGTGGTGACAGCTGCTGCTGGACTGGTGGTGGTGACAGCTGCTGCAGGAGTGGTGGTGGTGACAGCTGCTGCAGGAGTGGCGGTGGTGACAGCTGCTGCAGGAGTGGTGGTGGTGACAGCTGCTGAAGGAGTGGTGGTGGTGACAGCTGCTGCAGGAGTGGTGGTGGTGACAGCTGCTGCAGGAATGGTGGTGGTGACAGCTGCTGAAGGAGTGGTGGTGGTGACAGCTGCTACTGGAGTGGTGGTGGTGACAGCTGCTACTGGAGTGGTGGTGGTGACTGCTGCTGCAGGACTGGTGGTGGTGACAGCTGCTGCAGGAGTGGTGGTGGTGACAGCTGCTGAAGGAGTGGTGGTGGTGACAGCTGCTGCAGGGGCGGTGGTGGTGACAGCTGCTGCAGGAGTGGTGGTGGTGACAGCTGCTGAAGGAGTGGTGGTAGTGACAGCTGCTGCAGGAGTGGTGGTGGTGACAGCTGCTGCAGGAGTGGTGGTGACAGCTGCTGCAGGAGTGGTGGTGGTACCAGCTGCTGGAGGAGTGTTGGTGGTACCAGCTGCTGCAGGAGTGGTGGTGGTACCAGCTGCTGCAGGAGTGGTGGTGACAGCTGCTGCAGGAATGGTGGTGGTACCAGCTGCTGCAGGAGTGGTGGTGACAGCTGCTGCAGGAGTGGTGGTGGTACCAGCTGCTGCAGGAGTGGTGGTGGTACCAGCTGCTGCAGGAATGGTGGTGACAGCTGCTGCAGGAGTGGTGGTGGCACCAGCTGCTGCAGGAGTGGTGGTGACAGCTGCTGCAGGAGTGGTGGTGGTACCAGCTGCTGGAGGAGTGGTGGTGGTTCCAGCTGCTGGAGGAGTGGTGGTGGTGACAGCTGCTGGAGGAGTGTTGGTGGTGACAGCTGCTGAAGTGGTGGTGGTGGTAACAGCTGCTGCAGGAGTGGTGGTGGTGACAGCTGCTGAAGGAGTGGTGGTGGTAACAGCTGCTGGAGTGGTGGTGGTGGTACCAGCTGCTGGAGTGGTGGTGGTGGTACCAGCTGCTGCAGGAGTGGTGGTGGTGACAGCTGCTGCAGGAGTGGTGGTGGTACCAGCTGCTGGAGGAGTGGTGGTGGTGGTGACAGCTGCTGCAGGAGTGGGGGTGGTGACAGCTGCTGGAGGAGTGGTGGTGGTACCAGCTGCTGGAGGAGTGGTGGTGGTGACAGCTGCTGGAGGAGTGGTGGTGGTGACAGCTGCTGGAGGAGTGGTGGTGTTACCAGCTGCTGGAGGAGTGGTGGTGGTACCAGCTGCTGGAGGAGTGGTGGTGGGGACAGCTGCTGCAGGAGTGGTGGCGGTACCAGCTGCTGGAGGAGTGGTGGTGGTGACAGCTGCTGGAGGAGTGGTGGTGGTGACAGCTGCTGGAGGAGTGGTGGTGTTACCAGCTGCTGGAGGAGTGGTGGTGGTACCAGCTGCTGGAGGAGTGGTGGTGGGGACAGCTGCTGCAGGAGTGGTGGCGGTACCAGCTGCTGTCTGAGTGGAGGTGGTGACAGCTGCTGTCTGAGTGGAGGTGGTGACAGCTGCTGCCGGATTGGTGTTGGTGACAGCTGCTGTCTGAGTGGAGGTGGTGACAGCTGCTGTCTGAGTGGAGGTGGGGACAGCTGCTGTCTGAGTGGAGATGGTGACAGCTGCTGTCTGAGTGGAGGTGGGGACAGCTGCTGTCTGAGTGGAGGTGGTGACAGCTGCTGCCGGATTGGTGGTGGTGAAAGCTGCTGTCTGAGTGGAGGTGGGGACAGCTGCTGTCTGAGTGGAGGTGGGGACAGCTGCTGCCGAATTGGTGGTGGTGAAAGCTGCTGAAGTGGTGGTGGTGGTAACAGCTGCTGCAGGAGTGGTGGTGGTGACAGCTGCTGAAGGAGTGGTGGTGGTGACAGCTGCTGGAGTGGTGGTGGTGGTACCAGCTGCTGGAGTGGTGGTGGTGGTACCAGCTGCTGCAGGAGTGGTGGTGGTGACAGCTGCTGCAGGAGTGGTGGTGGTACCAGCTGCTGGAGGAGTGGTGGTGGTGGTGACAGCTGCTGCAGGAGTGGGGGTGGTGACAGCTGCTGTCTGAGTGGAGGTGGTGACAGCTGTTGTCTGAGTGGAGGTGGTGACAGCTGCTGTCTGAGTGGAGGTGGGGACAACTGCTGTCTGAGTGGAGGTGGTGACAACTGCTGTCTGAGTGGTGGTGGTGACAGCTGCTGTCTGAGTGGAGGTGGGGACAACTGCTGTCTGAGTGGTGGAGGTGGTGACAGCTGCTGTCTGAGTGGAGGTGGGGACATTTGCTGTCTGAGTGGAGGTGGTGACAGCTGCTGTCTGAGGGTTGGTGGTGACAGCGTCTGCCTGAGGGTTGGTGGTGACAGCGTCTGCCTGAGTGTTGGTGGTGACAGCTTCTGCCTGAGGGTTGGTGGTGACAGCTTCTGCCTGAGGGTTGGTGGTGACAGCTGGTTCCGGAGCTGCAGTGGTGACTGCTTCCGGAGTTGCCTTGGTGACACCTGCTGTCGGAGCTGCTGTGCTGAAAGCTGTTGCTGGAGAATTGATGGCGATAGCTGCTGCCATTGTTGCGTTGGTGGTGACAGCTGCTGCCGGAGCTGCTGTGGTGACTGCTGCCGGTGTTGCCATGGTGACAACTGCTGTCAGAGATGCGGTGGTGACAGCTGTTGCTGGATAAGGGATGGTGATAGCTTCTGCTGTAACTGCGTTGGTGAGAGGTGCTGTCTGAGTGGAGGTAGTGACAGCTGCTGTCTGAGTGGAGGTGAGGACAGCTGCTGTCTGAGTGGAGGTGGGGACAGCTGCTGTCTGAGTGTAGGTGGGGACAGCTGCTGTCTGAGTGGAGGTGGGGACAGATGCTGTCTGAGTGGTGGTGGTGACAGCTGCTGTCTGAGTGGTGGTGGTGACAGCTGCTGTCTGAGTGGAGGTGGGGACAGCTGCTGTCTGAGTGGAGGTGGTGACAGCTGCTGTCTGAGTGGAAGTGGTGACAGCTGCTGTCTGAGTGGAGGTGGTGACAGCTGCTGTCTGAGTGGAGGTGGGGACAGATGCTGTCTGAGTGGAGGTGGGGACAGATGCTGTCTGAGTGGTGGTGGTGACAGCTGCTGACAGAGAGGTGGTGTTGACAGCTTCTGCCTGAGGGTTGGTGGTGACAGCTTCTGCCTGAGGGTTGGTGGTGACAGCTGTTGCCGGAGCTGCGTTGGTGGTGACAGCTGCTGTCTGAGAGGTGGTGGTGACAGCTGCTGTCTGAGAGGTGGTGGTGACAGCTGCTGTCTGAGAGGTGGTGGTGACAGCTGCTGACAGAGAGGTGGTGACAGCTGCTGTCTGAGAGGTGGTGGTGACAGCTGTTGCCGGAGCTGCGTTGGTGGTGACAGTTGCTGACAGAGAGGTGGTGGTGACAGCTGCTGACAGAGAGGTGGTGTTGACAGCTGTTGCCGGAGCTGCGTTGGTGGTGAAAGCTGTCGCTGGAGAGGTGGTGTTGAATGCTGTTGCCGGAGCTGCGTTGGTGGTGACAGCTGCTGACAGAGAGGTGGTGGTGACAGCTGCTGACAGAGAGGTGGTGTTGACAGCTGTTGCCGGAACTGCATTCGTGGTGACAGCTGCTGACAGAGAGGTGTTGACAGCTGTTGCCAGAACTGCGTTGTTGACTGCTGCCGGTGGTGCCATGATGACACCTGCTGTCGATGCTGCTGTTGCGAATGCTGTTGGTTGAGCTGTGGTGGTGACAGCTGCTGACAGAGAAGTGGTGGTGACAGCTGCTGACAGAGAGGTGGTGTTGACAGCTGTTGCTGGAGTGGTGGTGGTGACAGCTGCTGTCTGAGTGGAGGTGGGGACAGCTGCTGTCTGAGTGGAGGTGGTGACAGCTGCTGTCTGAGTGGAGGTGGTGACAGCTGCTGTCTGAGTGGAGGTGGGGACAGCTGCTGTCTGAGTGGAGGTGGTGACAGCTGCTGTCTGATTGGTGGTGGTGACAGCTGCTGTCTGAGTGGAGGTGGGGACAGCTGCTGACAGCGAGGTGGTGTTGACAGCTGTTGCTGGAGTGGTGGTGGTGACAGCTGCTGTCTGAGTGGAGGTGGGGACAGCTGCTGTCTGAGTGGAGGTGGTGACAGCTGCTGTCTGATTGGTGGTGGTGACAGCTGCTGTCTGAGTGGAGGTGGGGACAGCTGCAGTCTGAGTGGAGGTGGGGACAGCTGCTGTCTGAGTGGTGGTGGTGACATCTGCTTTCTGAGTGGAGGTGGGGACAGCTGCTGACAGCGAGGTGGTGTTGAAAGCTGTTGCTGGAGTGGTGGTGGTGACAGCTGCTGTCTGAGTGGAGGTGGGGACAGCTGCTGTCTGAGTGGAGGTGGTGACAGCTGCTGTCTGATTGGTGGTGGTGACAGCTGCTGTCTGAGTGGAGGTGGGGACAGCTGCAGTCTGAGTGGAGGTGGGGACAGCTGCTGTCTGAGTGGTGGTGGTGACAGCTGCTGTCTGAGTGGAGGTGGGGACAGCTGCTGTCTGAGTGGAGGTGGTGACAGCTGCTGTCTGAGTGGAGGTGGGGACAGCTGCTGTCTGAGTGGAGGTGGTGACAGCTGCTGTCTGAGTGGAGGTGGTGACAGCTGCTGTCTGAGTTGTGGTGGTGACAGCAGCTGTCTGAGTGGAGGTGGTGACATCTGCTGTCTGAGTGGAGGTGGTGACAGCTGCTGTCTGAGTGGTGGTGGTGACAGCTGCTGCAGGATTGGTGGTGGTGAAAGCTGCTGTCTGAGTGGAGGTGGTGACAGCTGCTGTCTGAGTGGAGGTGGTGACAGCTTCTGCCTGAGTGGAGGTGGTGACAGCTGCTGTCAGATTGGTGGTGGTGACAGCTTCTGCCTGAGTGGAGGTGGTGACAGCTGCTGTCAGATTGGTGGTGGTGACAGCTTCTGCCTGAGTGGAGGTGGTGACAGCTGCTGTCAGATTGGTGGTGGTGACAGCTTCTGCCTGAGTGGAGGTGGTGACAGCTGCTGTCTGAGCGGTGGTGGTGACAGCTGCTGCAGGATTGGTGGTGGTGACAGCTGCTGTCTGAGTGGTGGAGGTGGGGACAGCTGCTGTCTGAGTGGAGCTGGTGACAGCTGCTGTCTGAGTGAAGGTGGTGACAGCTGCTGTCTGAGGGTTGGTGGTGACAGCGTCTGCCTGAGGGTTGGTGGTGACAGCGTCTGCCTGAGGGTCGGTGGTGACAGCTTCTGCCTGAGGGTTGGTGGTGACAGCTTCTGCCTGAGGGTTGGTGGTGACAGCTTCTGCCTGAGTGGAGGTGGTGACAGCTGCTGTCTGAGGGTTGGTGGTGACAGCTTCTGCCTGAGTGGAGGTGGTGACAGCTGCTGTCTGAGCGGTGGTGGTGACAGCTCCTGCCAGATTGGTGGTGGTGACAGCTGCTGTCTGAGAGGTGGTGGGGACAGCTTCTGCCTGAGTGGAGGTGGTGACAGCTGCTGTCAGATTGGTGGTGGTGACAGCTTCTGCCTGAGTGGAGGTGGTGACAGCTGCTGTCTGAGCGGTGGTGGTGACAGCTGCTGCAGGATTGGTGGTGGTGACAGCTGCTGTCTGAGTGGTGGAGGTGGGGACAGCTGCTGTCTGAGTGGAGCTGGTGACAGCTGCTGTCTGAGTGAAGGTGGTGACAGCTGCTGTCTGAGGGTTGGTGGTGACAGCGTCTGCCTGAGGGTTGGTGGTGACAGCGTCTGCCTGAGGGTTGGTGGTGACAGCTTCTGCCTGAGGGTTGGTGGTGACAGCTTCTGCCTGAGGGTTGGTGGTGACAGCTTCTGCCTGAGTGGAGGTGGTGACAGCTTCTGCCTGAGGGTTGGTGGTGACAGCTTCTGCCTGAGGGTTGGTGGTGACAGCTCCTGCCTGAGGGTTGGTGGTGACAGCTTCTGCCTGAGGGTTGGTGGTGACAGCTGGTTCCGGAGCTGCAGTGGTGACTGCTGCCGGAGTTGGCTTGGTGACACCTGCTGTCGGAGCTGCTGTGGTGAATGCTGTTGCCGTAGCTGCATTGGTGGTGACAGCTGCTGACAGAGAGGTGGTGTTGACAGCTGCTGTCTGAGTGGAGGTGTTGACAGCTGCTGTCTGAGTGAAGGTGGGGACAGCTGCTGTCTGAGTGGTGGAGGTGGGGACAGCTGCTGTCTGAGTGGAGGTGGGGACACCTTCTGTTTGAATGGTGGAGGTGGTGACAGCTGCTGTCTGAGTGGAGGTGGGGACAGCTGCTGTCTGAGTGGAGGTGGTGACAGTTGCTGTCTGAGTGGAGGTGGTGACAGCTGCTGTCTGAGTGGAGGTGGGGACATCTGCTGTCTGATTGGAGGTGGTGACAGCTGCTGCAGGAGCGGCTGTTGTGGCTGATATTGTCCAGACTAGTCCAGTAAGAAAACAATTTAGAATAATTTAAGACAATAAAACATTCCACTCCACTATTTACAGTATCTATCACCTCTTATACCATGTACAACACCTAGATCCACTATATGCAGTATATATCACCCATTATACAACACCTAGATCCACTATATACAGTATCTATCACCCATTATACCATGTACAACACATAGATCCACTATATACAGTATCTATCACCCCTTATACAACACCTAGATCCACTATATACAGTATCTATCACCCCTTATACCATGTACAACACCTAGATCCACTATATACAGTATCTATCACCCCTTATACACTATACAACACCTAGATCCACTATATACAGTATCTATCACCCCTTATACAACACCTAGATCCACTATATACAGTATCTATCACCCCTTATACACTATACAACACCTAGATCCACTATATACAGTATCTATCACCCCTTATACAACACCTAGATCCACTATATACAGTATCTATCACCCCTTATACAACACCTAGATCCACTATATACAGTATCTATCACCCCTTATAGCATGTACAACACCTAGATCCACTATATACAGTATCTATCACCCCTTATACAACACCTAGATCCACTATATACAGTATCTATCCCCCCTTATACACTGTACAACACCTAGATCCACTATATACAGTATCTTTCACCCCTTATACACTGTACAACACCTAGATCCACTATATACAGTATCTATCACCCCTTATACAACACCTAGATCCACTATATACAGTATCTATCACCCCTTATACAACACCTAGATCCACTATATACAGTATCTATCACCCCTTATACAACACCTAGATCCACTATATACAGTATCTATCACTCATTATACAACACCTAGATCCACTATATACAGTATCTATCACCCCTTATACACTGTACAACACCTAGATCCACTATATACAGTATCTATCACCCATTATACAACACCTAGATCCACTATATACAGTATCTATAACTCCTTATACAACACCTAGATCCACTATATATAGTATCTATCACCCCTTATACAACACCTAGATCCACTATATACAGTATATATCACCCCTTATACACTGTACAACACCTAGATCCACTATATACAGTATCTATCCCCCCTTATACAACACCTAGATCCTCTATATACAGTATCTATCACCCCTTATACAACACCTAGATCCACTATATACAGTATCTATCACCCCTTATACAACACCTAGATCCACTATATACAGTATCTATCCCCCCTTATACACTGTACAACACATAGATCCACTATATACAGTATCTATCACCCCTTATACAACACCTAGATCCACTATATACAGTATCTATCACCCCTTATACACTGTACAACACCTAGATCCACTATATACAGTATCTATCACCCCTTATACAACACCTAGATCCACTATATACAGTATCTATCACCCCTTATACAACACCTAGATCCACTATATACAGTATCTATCACCCCTTATACAACACCTAGATCCACTATATACAGTATCTATCACTCATTATACAACACCTAGATCCACTATATATAGTATCTATCACTCCTTATTCAACACCTAGATCCACTATATACAGTATCTGTCACCCCTTATACAACACCTAGATCCACTATATACAGTATCTATCACCCATTATACAACACCTAGATCCACTATATACAGTATCTATCATCTCTTATACAACACCTAGATCCACTATATACAGTATCTATCACCCCTTATACAACACCTAGATCCACTATATACAGTATCTATCACCCCTTATACAACACCTAGATCCACTATATACAGTATCTATCACCCCTTATACAACACCTAGATCCACTATATACAGTATCTATCACCCCTTATACAACACCTAGATCCACTATATACAGTATCTATCATCTCTTATACAACACCTAGATCCACTATATACAGTATCTATCACCCCTTATACAACACCTAGATCCACTATATACAGTATCTATCACCCCTTATACAACACCTAGATCCACTATATACAGTATCTATCATCTCTTATACAACACCTAGATCCACTATATACAGTATCTATCACCCATTATACACTGTACAACACCTAGATCCACTATATACAGTATCTATCACCCCTTATACTCTGTACAACACCTAGATCCACTATATACAGTATCTATCACTCCTTATACAACACCTAGATCCACTATATACAGTATCTATCACCCCTTATACAATACCTAGATCCACTATATACAGTATCTATCACCCCTTATACAACACCTAGATCCACTATATACAGTATCTATCACCCCTTATACTCTGTACAACACCTAGATCCACTATATACAGTATCTATCACCCCTTATACAACACCTAGATCCACTATATACAGTATCTATCACCCCTTATACAACACCTAGATCCACTATATACAGTATCTCTCACCCATTATACAACACCTAGATCCACTATATACAGTATCTATCACCCCTTATACAACACCTAGATCCACTATATACAGTATCTCTCACCCATTATACAACACCTAGATCCACTATATACAGTATCTATCACCCCTTATACAACACCTAGATCCACTATATACAGTATCTATCACCCCTTATACAACACCTAGATCCACTATATACAGTATCTATCACCCCTTGTACAACACCTAGATCCACTATATACAGTATCTATCACCCATTATACAACACCTAGATCCACTATAAACAGTATCTATCACCCCTTATACAGTGTACAACACCTAGATCCACTATATACAGTATCTATCACCCCTTATACAACACCTAGATCCACTATATGCAGTATATATCACCCCTTATACAACAACTAGATCCACTATATACAGTATCTATCACCCCTTATACAGTGTACAACACCTAGATCCACTATATACAGTATCTATCACCCCTTATACCATGTACAACACCTAGATCCACTATATACAGTATCTATCACCCATTATACCATGTACAACACCTAGATCCACTATATACAGTATCTATCACCCATTATACCATGTACAACACCTAGATCCACTATATACAGTATCTATCACTCCTTATACAACACCTAGATCCACTATATACAGTATCAATCACCCCTTATACAACACCTAGATCCACTATATACAGTATCTATCACCCCTTATACCATGTACAACACCTAGATCCACTATATACAGTATATATCACCTCTTATACCATGTACAACACCTAGATCCACTATATACAGTATCTATCACCCATTATACCATGTACAACACCTAGATCCACTATATACAGTATCTATCACTCCTTATACAACACCTAGATCCACTATATACAGTATCTATCACCCCTTATACAACACCTAGATCCACTATATACAGTATCTATCACCCCTTATTCAACACCTAGATCCACTATATACAGTATCTATCACTCCTTTTACAACACCTAGATCCACTATATACAGTATCTATCACTCCTTATACAACACCTAGATCCACTATATACAGTATCTATCACCCCTTATACAACACCTAGATCCACTATATACAGTATCTATCACTCCTTTTACAACACCTAGATCCACTATATACAGTATCTATCACCCCTTATACAACACCTAGATCCACTATATACAGTATCTATCACCCCTTATTCAACACCTAGATCCACTATATACAGTATCTATCACTCCTTTTACAACACCTAGATCCACTATATACAGTATCTATCACCCCTTATTCAACACCTAGATCCACTATATACAGTATCTATCACTCCTTTTACAACACCTAGATCCACTATATACAGTATCTATCACCCATTATACAACACCTAGATCCACTATATATAGTATCTATCACCCCTTATACAACACCTAGATCCACTATATATAGTATCTATCACCCATTATACAACACCTAGATCCACTATATACAGTATCTATCACCCCTTATACACTATACAACACCTAGATCCACTATATACAGTATCTATCACCCCTTATACAACACCTAGATCCACTATATACAGTATCTATCACCCATTATACAACACCTAGATCCACTATATACAGTATCTATCACCCCTTATACACTATACAACACCTAGATCCACTATATACAGTATCTATCACCCCTTATACAACACATAGATCCACTATATACAGTATCTATCACTCCTTATACAACACCTAGATCCACTATATATAGTATCTATCACCCCTTATACAACACCTAGATCCACTATATACAGTATCTATCACCCCTTATACTCTGTACAACACCTAGATCCACTATATACAGTATCTATCACCCCTTATACAACACCTAGATCCACTATATACAGTATCTATCACCCCTTATACTCTGTACAACACCTAGATCCACTATATACAGTATCTATCACCCCTTATACAACACCTAGATCCACTATATACAGTATCTATCACCCCTTATACAACACCTAGATCCACTATATACAGTATCTCTCACCCATTATACAACACCTAGATCCACTATATACAGTATCTATCACCCCTTATACAACACCTAGATCCACTATATACAGTATCTATCACCCCTTATACACTGTACAACACCTAGATCCACTATATACAGTATCAATCACCCCTTATACAACACCTAGATCCACTATATACAGTATCTATCACCCCTTATACAACACCTAGATCCACTATATACAGTATCTATCACCCCTTATACAACACCTAGATCCACTATATACAGTATCTCTCACCCATTATACAACACCTAGATCCACTATATACAGTATCTATCACCCCTTATACAACACCTAGATCCACTATATACAGTATCAATCACCCCTTATACAACACCTAGATCCACTATATACAGTATCTATCACTCATTATACAACACCTAGATCCACTATATACAGTATCTATCACCCCTTATACAACACCTAGATCCACTATATACAGTATCTATCACTCATTATACAACACCTAGATCCACTATATACAGTATCTATCACCCCTTATACCATTATACAACACCTAGATCCACTATATACAGTATCTATCACCCCTTAAACAACACCTAGATCCACTATATACAGTATCTATCACTCATTATACAACACCTAGATCCACTATATACAGTATCTATCACCCCTTATACAACACCTAGATCCACTATATACAGTATCTATCACTCATTATACAACACCTAGATCCACTATATACAGTATCTATCACCCCTTATACAACACCTAGATCCACTATATACAGTATCTATCACTCATTATACAACACCTAGATCCACTATATACAGTATCTATCACCCCTTATACCATTATACAACACCTAGATCCACTATATACAGTATCTATCCCCCCTTATACAACACCTAGATCCACTATATACAGTATCTATCACTCATTATACAACACCTAGATCCACTATATACAGTATCTATCCCCCCTTATACAACACCTAGATCCACTATATACAGTATCTATCACCCCTTATACCATTATACAACACCTAGATCCACTATATACAGTATCTATCACCCCTTTTACAACACATAGATCCACTATATACAGTATCTATCACCCCTTATACAACACCTAGATCCACTATATACAGTATCTATCACCCCTTATACAACACCTAGATCCACTATATACAGTATCTATCACCCCTTGTACAACACCTAGATCCACTATATACAGTATCTATCACCCATTATACAACACCTAGATCCACTATAAACAGTATCTATCACCCCTTATACAGTGTACAACACCTAGATCCACTATATACAGTATCTATCACCCCTTATACAACACCTAGATCCACTATATGCAGTATATATCACCCCTTATACAACAACTAGATCCACTATATACAGTATCTATCACCCCTTATACAGTGTACAACACCTAGATCCACTATATACAGTATCTATCACCCCTTATACCATGTACAACACCTAGATCCACTATATACAGTATCTATCACCCATTATACCATGTACAACACCTAGATCCACTATATACAGTATCTATCACCCATTATACCATGTACAACACCTAGATCCACTATATACAGTATCTATCACTCCTTATACAACACCTAGATCCACTATATACAGTATCAATCACCCCTTATACTCTGTACAACACCTAGATCCACTATATACAGTATCTATCACCCCTTATACACAGTACAACACCTAGATCCACTATATACAGTATCTATCACCCCTTATACAACACCTAGATCCACTATATACAGTATCTATCACCCCTTATACAACACCTAGATCCACTATATACAGTATCTATCACCCATTATACAACACCTAGATCCACTATATACAGTATCTATCACCCCTTATACAACACCTATATCCACTATATACAGTATCTATCACCCCTTATACAACACCTAGATCCACTATATACAGTATCTATCACCCCTTATACACTATACAACACCTAGATCCACTATATACAGTATCTATCACCCCTTATACACTGTACAACACCTAGATCCACTATATACAGTATCTATCACCCCTTAAACAACACCTAGATCCACTATAAACAGTATCTATCACCCCTTATACAACACCTAGATCCACTATATACAGTATCTATCACCCATTATACAACACCTAGATCCACTATATACAGTATCTATCACTCCTTATACAACACCTAGATCCACTATATACAGTATCTATCACCCCTTATACAACACCTAGATCCACTATATACAGTATCTATCACCCCTTATACACTATACAACACCTAGATCCACTATATACAGTATCTATCACCCCTTATACACTGTACAACACCTAGATCCACTATGTACAGTATCTATCACCCCTTATACACTATACAACACCTAGATCCACTATATACAGTATCTATCACCCCTTATACACTGTACAACACCTAGATCCACTATATACAGTATCTATCACCCCTTATACAACACCTAGATCCACTATATACAGTATCTATCACCCCTTATACAACACCTAGATCCACTATATACAGTATCTATCACCCCTTATACAACACCTAGATCCACTATATACAGTATCTATCACCCCTTATACAACACCTAGATCCACTATATACAGTATCTATCACCCCTTATACAACACCTAGATCCACTATATACAGTATCTATCACCCCTTATACAACACCTAGATCCACTATATACAGTATCTATCACCCCTTATACAACACCTAGATCCACTATATACAGTATCTATCACCCCTTATACCATGTGCAACACCTAGATCCACTATATACAGTATCTATCACCCCTTAAACAACACCTAGATCCACTATATACAGTATCTATCACCCCTTATACACTATACAAAACCTAGATCCACTATATACAGTATCTATCACCCCTTATACACTGTACAACACCTAGATCCACTATATACAGTATCTATCACCCCTTATACAACACCTAGATCCACTATATACAGTATCTATCACCCCTTATACAACACCTAGATCCACTATATACAGTATCTATCACCCCTTATACTCTGTACAACACCTAGATCCACTA
Organism: Oncorhynchus mykiss; assembly: GCF_057628025.1. NCBI lineage: Eukaryota > Metazoa > Chordata > Actinopteri > Salmoniformes > Salmonidae > Oncorhynchus > Oncorhynchus mykiss. Next base: position 86,500,491 of record NC_143031.1, on the reverse strand, counting down.
TATACAGTATCTATCACCCCTTAAACAACACCTAGATCCACTATATACAGTATCTATCACCCCTTATACACTATACAACACCTAGATCCACTATATACAGTATCTATCACCCCTTATACAACACCTAGATCCACTATATACAGTATCTATCACTCATTATACAACACCTAGATCCACTATATACAGTATCTATCACCCCTTATACCATTATACAACACCTAGATCCACTATATACAGTATCTATCACCCCTTAAACAACACCTAGATCCACTATATACAGTATCTATCACTCATTATACAACACCTAGATCCACTATATACAGTATCTATCACCCCTTATACAACACCTAGATCCACTATATACAGTATCTATCACTCATTATACAACACCTAGATCCACTATATACAGTATCTATCACCCCTTATACAACACCTAGATCCACTATATACAGTATCTATCACTCATTATACAACACCTAGATCCACTATATACAGTATCTATCACCCCTTATACCATTATACAACACCTAGATCCACTATATACAGTATCTATCCCCCCTTATACAACACCTAGATCCACTATATACAGTATCTATCACTCATTATACAACACCTAGATCCACTATATACAGTATCTATCCCCCCTTATACAACACCTAGATCCACTATATACAGTATCTATCACCCCTTATACCATTATACAACACCTAGATCCACTATATACAGTATCTATCACCCCTTTTACAACACATAGATCCACTATATACAGTATCTATCACCCCTTATACAACACCTAGATCCACTATATACAGTATCTATCACCCCTTATACAACACCTAGATCCACTATATACAGTATCTATCACCCCTTGTACAACACCTAGATCCACTATATACAGTATCTATCACCCATTATACAACACCTAGATCCACTATAAACAGTATCTATCACCCCTTATACAGTGTACAACACCTAGATCCACTATATACAGTATCTATCACCCCTTATACAACACCTAGATCCACTATATGCAGTATATATCACCCCTTATACAACAACTAGATCCACTATATACAGTATCTATCACCCCTTATACAGTGTACAACACCTAGATCCACTATATACAGTATCTATCACCCCTTATACCATGTACAACACCTAGATCCACTATATACAGTATCTATCACCCATTATACCATGTACAACACCTAGATCCACTATATACAGTATCTATCACCCATTATACCATGTACAACACCTAGATCCACTATATACAGTATCTATCACTCCTTATACAACACCTAGATCCACTATATACAGTATCAATCACCCCTTATACTCTGTACAACACCTAGATCCACTATATACAGTATCTATCACCCCTTATACACAGTACAACACCTAGATCCACTATATACAGTATCTATCACCCCTTATACAACACCTAGATCCACTATATACAGTATCTATCACCCCTTATACAACACCTAGATCCACTATATACAGTATCTATCACCCATTATACAACACCTAGATCCACTATATACAGTATCTATCACCCCTTATACAACACCTATATCCACTATATACAGTATCTATCACCCCTTATACAACACCTAGATCCACTATATACAGTATCTATCACCCCTTATACACTATACAACACCTAGATCCACTATATACAGTATCTATCACCCCTTATACACTGTACAACACCTAGATCCACTATATACAGTATCTATCACCCCTTAAACAACACCTAGATCCACTATAAACAGTATCTATCACCCCTTATACAACACCTAGATCCACTATATACAGTATCTATCACCCATTATACAACACCTAGATCCACTATATACAGTATCTATCACTCCTTATACAACACCTAGATCCACTATATACAGTATCTATCACCCCTTATACAACACCTAGATCCACTATATACAGTATCTATCACCCCTTATACACTATACAACACCTAGATCCACTATATACAGTATCTATCACCCCTTATACACTGTACAACACCTAGATCCACTATGTACAGTATCTATCACCCCTTATACACTATACAACACCTAGATCCACTATATACAGTATCTATCACCCCTTATACACTGTACAACACCTAGATCCACTATATACAGTATCTATCACCCCTTATACAACACCTAGATCCACTATATACAGTATCTATCACCCCTTATACAACACCTAGATCCACTATATACAGTATCTATCACCCCTTATACAACACCTAGATCCACTATATACAGTATCTATCACCCCTTATACAACACCTAGATCCACTATATACAGTATCTATCACCCCTTATACAACACCTAGATCCACTATATACAGTATCTATCACCCCTTATACAACACCTAGATCCACTATATACAGTATCTATCACCCCTTATACAACACCTAGATCCACTATATACAGTATCTATCACCCCTTATACCATGTGCAACACCTAGATCCACTATATACAGTATCTATCACCCCTTAAACAACACCTAGATCCACTATATACAGTATCTATCACCCCTTATACACTATACAAAACCTAGATCCACTATATACAGTATCTATCACCCCTTATACACTGTACAACACCTAGATCCACTATATACAGTATCTATCACCCCTTATACAACACCTAGATCCACTATATACAGTATCTATCACCCCTTATACAACACCTAGATCCACTATATACAGTATCTATCACCCCTTATACTCTGTACAACACCTAGATCCACTATATACAGTATCTATCACCCCTTAAACAACACCTAGATCCACTATATACAGTATCTATCACCCCTTATACACTATACAACACCTAGATCCACTATATACAGTATCTATCACCCCTTATACACTGTACAACACCTAGATCCACTATATACAGTATCTATCACCCCTTATACAACACCTAGATCCACTATATACAGTATCTATCACCCCTTATACACTATACAACACCTAGATCCACTATATACAGTATCTATCACCCCTTATACAACACCTAGATCCACTATATACAGTATCTATCACCCATTATACAACACCTAGATCCACTATATACAGTATCTATCACCCCTTATACAACACCTAGATCCACTATATACAGTATCTATCACCCCTTATACAACACCTAGATCCACTATATACAGTACCTATCACCTCTTATACAACACCTAGATCCACTATATACAGTATCTATCACCCCTTATACAACACCTAGATCCACTATATACAGTATATATCACCCATTATACAACACCTAGATCCACTATATACAGTATCTATCACCCCTTATACAACACCTAGATCCACTATATACAGTATCTATCACCCCTTATACAACACCTAGATCCACTATATACAGTATCTATCACCCATTATACCATGTACAACACCTAGATCCACTATATACAGTATCTATCACCCCTTATACAACACCTAGATCCACTATATACAGTATCTATCACTCCTTATACAACACCTAGATCCACTATATACAGTATCTATCACCCCTTATACAACACCTAGATCCACTATATACAGTATCTATCACCCCTTATTCAACACCTAGATCCACTATATACAGTATCTATCACCCCTTATACAACACCTAGATCCACTATATACAGTATCTATCACTCCTTATACAACACCTAGATCCACTATATACAGTATCTTTCACTCCTTATACAACACCTAGATCCACTATATACAGTATCTATCACCCCTTATACACTATACAACACCTAGATCCACTATATACAGTATCTATCACCCCTTATACACTATACAACACCTAGATCCACTATATACAGTATCTATCACCCCTTATACAACACCTAGATCCACTATATACAGTATCTATCACCCCTTATACAACACCTAGATCCACTATATACAGTATATATCACCCCTTATACACAGTACAACACCTAGATCCACTATATACAGTATCTATCACCCCTTATACAACACCTAGATCCACTATATACAGTATCTATCACCCCTTATACAACACCTAGATCCACTATATACAGTATCTCTCACCCATTATACAACACCTAGATCCACTATATACAGTATCTATCACCCATTATACCATGTACAACACCTAGATCTACTATATACAGTATCTATCACCCCTTATACAACACCTAGATCCACTATATACAGTATCTATCACCCATTATACCATGTACAACACCTAGATCCACTATATACAGTACCTATCACCCCTTATACAACACCTAGATCCACTATATACAGTACCTATCACCCCTTATACCATGTACAACACCTAGATCCACTATATACAGTATCTATCACCCCTTATACACTGTACAACACCTAGATCCACTATATACAGTATCTATCACCCCTTATACAGTGTACAACACCTAGATCCACTATATACAGTATCTATCACCCCTTATACAACACCTAGATCCACTATATACAGTATCTATCACCCCTTATACAACACCTAGATCCACTATATACAGTATCTATCACCCATTATACCATGTACAACACCTAGATCCACTATATACAGTACCTATCACCCCTTATACAACACCTAGATCCACTATATACAGTACCTATCACCCCTTATACCATGTACAACACCTAGATCCACTATATACAGTATCTATCACCCCTTATACACTGTACAACACCTAGATCCACTATATACAGTATCTATCACCCCTTATACAGTGTACAACACCTAGATCCACTATATACAGTATCTATCACCCCTTATACAGTGTACAACACCTAGATCCACTATATACAGTATCTATCACCCCTTATACAACACCTAGATCCACTACATACAGTATCTATCACCCCTTATACAGTGTACAACACCTAGATCCACTATATACAGTATCTATCACCCCTTATACAGTGTACAACACCTAGATCCACTATATACAGTATCTATCACCCCTTATACAACACCTAGATCCACTATATACAGTATCTATCACCCCTTATACAACACCTAGATCCACTATATACAGTACCTATCACCCCTTATACAACACCTAGATCCACTATATACAGTATCTATCACCCCTTATACAACACCTAGATCCACTATATACAGTATCTATCACCCATTATACAACACCTAGATCCACTATATACAGTATCTATCACCCCTTATACAACACCTAGATCCACTATATACAGTATCTATCACCCCTTATACAACACATAGATCCACTATATACAGTATCTATCACCCCTTATACAACACCTAGATCCACTATATACAGTATCTATCACCCCTTATACAACACCTAGATCCACCATATACAGTATCTATCACCCCTTATACACTATACAACACCTAGATCCACTATATACAGTATCTATCACCCCTTATACAACACCTAGATCCACTATATACAGTATCTATCACCCCTTATTCAACACCTAGATCCACTATATACAGTATCTATCACCCCTTGTACAACACCTAGATCCACTATATACAGTATCTATCACCCCTTATACACTCTACAACACCTAGATCCACCATATACAGTATCTATCACCCCTTATTCAACACCTAGATCCACTATATACAGTATCTATCACCCCTTATACAACACCTAGATCCACTATATACAGTATATATCACCCCTTATACAACACCTAGATCCACTATATACAGTACCTATCACCCCTTATTCAACACCTAGATCCACTATATACAGTATCTATCACCCCTTATACAACACCTAGATCCACTATATACAGTATCTATCACCCCTTATACACTATACAACACCTAGATCCACTATATACAGTATCTATCCCCCCTTATACAACACCTAGATCCACTATATACAGTATCTATCACCCCTTATACACTGTACAACACCTAGATCCACTATATACAGTATCTATCACCCCTTATACAACACCTAGATCCACTATATACAGTATATATCACCCCTTATACAACACCTAGATCCACTATATACAGTACCTATCACCCCTTATTCAACACCTAGATCCACTATATACAGTATCTATCACCCCTTATACAACACCTAGATACACTATATACAGTATCTATCACCCCTTATACACTATACAACACCTAGATCCACTATATACAGTATCTATCCCCCCTTATACAACACCTAGATCCACTATATACAGTATCTATCACCCCTTATACAACACCTAGATCCACTATATACAGTATCTATCACCCCTTATACAACACCTAGATCCACTATATACAGTATCTATCACCCCTTATACAACACCTAGATCCACTATATACAGTATCTATCACCCCTTATACAACACCTAGATCCACTATATACAGTATCTATCACCCCTTATACAACACCTAGATCCACTATATACAGTATCTATCACCCCTTATACACTATACAACACCTAGATCCACTATATACAGTATCTATCACCCCTTATACACTGTACAACACCTAGATCCACTATATACAGTATCTATCACCCCTTATACAACACCTAGATCCACTATATACAGTATCTATCACCCCTTATACAACACCTAGATCCACTATATACAGTATCTATCACCCCTTATACAACACCTAGATCCACTATATACAGTATCTATCACTACTTATACTCTGTACAACACCTAGATCCACTATATACAGTATCTATCACCCCTTATACAGTGTACAACACCTAGATCCACTATAAACAGTATCTATCACTCATTATACAACACATAGATCCACCATATACAGTATCTATCACCCCTTATACAACACATAGATCCACCATATACAGTATCTATCACCCCTTATACAACACCTAGATCCACTATATACAGTATCTATCCCCCCTTATACAACACATAGATCCACCATATACAGTATCTATCACCCCTTATACAACACCTAGATCCACTATATACAGTATCTATCACTACTTATACTCTGTACAACACCTAGATCCACTATATACAGTATCTATCACCCCTTATACAGTGTACAACACCTAGATCCACTATAAACAGTATCTATCACTCATTATACAACACCTAGATCCACTATATACAGTATCTATCACTCCTTATACTCTGTACAACACCTAGATCCACTATATACAGTATCTATCACCCCTTATACAGTGTACAACACCTAGATCCACTATAAACAGTATCTATCACTCATTATACAACACCTAGATCCACTATATACAGTATCTATCACTCCTTATACTCTGTACAACACCTAGATCCACTATATACAGTATCTATCACCCCTTATACAACACCTAGATCCACTATATACAGTATCTATCACTACTTATACTCTGTACAACACCTAGATCCACTATATACAGTATCTATCACCCCTTATACAGTGTACAACACCTAGATCCACTATAAACAGTATCTATCACTCATTATACAACACCTAGATCCACTATATACAGTATCTATCACTCCTTATACTCTGTACAACACCTAGATCCACTATATACAGTATCTATCACCCATTATACCATGTACAACACCTAGATCTACTATATACAGTATCAATCACCCCTTATACAACACCTAGATCCACTATATACAGTATCTATCACCCTTTATACAACACCTAGATCCACTATATACAGTATCTATCACCCCTTATACAACACCTAGATCCACTATATACAGTATCTATCACCCATTATACCATGTACAACACCTAGATCCACTATATACAGTATCAATCACCCCTTATACAACACCTAGATCCACTATATACAGTATCTATCACCCCTTATACCATGTACAACACCTAGATCCACTATATACAGTATCTATCACCCCTTATACAACACCTAGATCCACTATATACAGTATCTATCACTCCTTATACCATGTACAACACCTAGATCCACTATATACAGTATCTATCACCCCTTATACAACACCTAGATCCACTATATACAGTATCTATCACCCCTTATACAACACCTAGATCCACTATGTACAGTATCTATCACCCCTTATACAACAGCTAGATCCACTATATACAGTATCTATCACCCCTTATACAACACCTAGATCCACTATATACAGTATCTATCACCCCTTATACAGTGTACAACACCTAGATCCACTATATACAGTATCTATCACCCCTTATACAACACCTAGATCCACTATATACAGTATCTATCACCCCTTATACCATGTACAACACCTAGATCCACTATATACAGTATCTATCACCCCTTATTCAACACCTAGATCCACTATATACAGTATCTATCACCCCTTATACAACACCTAGATCCACTATATACAGTATCTATCACCCCTTATACCATGTACAACACCTAGATCCACTATATACAGTATCTATCACCCCTTATACAACACCTAGATCCACTATATACAGTATCTATCACCCCTTATACACTGTACAACACCTAGATCCACTATATACAGTATCTATCACCCCTTATACAACACCTAGATCCACTATATACAGTATCTATCACCCCTTATACACTGTACAACACCTAGATCCACTATATACAGTATCTATCACCCCTTATACAACACCTAGATCCACTATATACAGTATCTATCACCCCTTATACAACACCTAGATCCACTATATACAGTATCTATCACCCCTTATACAACACATAGATCCACTATATACAGTATCTATCACCCCTTATACAACACCTAGATCCACTATATACAGTATCTATCACCCCTTATACAACACCTAGATCCACCATATACAGTATCTATCACCCCTTATACACTATACAACACCTAGATCCACTATATACAGTATCTATCACCCCTTATACAACACCTAGATCCACTATATACAGTATCTATCACCCCTTATTCAACACCTAGATCCACTATATACAGTATCTATCACCCCTTGTACAACACCTAGATCCACTATATACAGTATCTATCACCCCTTATACACTCTACAACACCTAGATCCACCATATACAGTATCTATCACCCCTTATTCAACACCTAGATCCACTATATACAGTATCTATCACCCCTTATACAACACCTAGATCCACTATATACAGTATATATCACCCCTTATACAACACCTAGATCCACTATATACAGTACCTATCACCCCTTATTCAACACCTAGATCCACTATATACAGTATCTATCACCCCTTATACAACACCTAGATCCACTATATACAGTATCTATCACCCCTTATACACTATACAACACCTAGATCCACTATATACAGTATCTATCCCCCCTTATACAACACCTAGATCCACTATATACAGTATCTATCACCCCTTATACACTGTACAACACCTAGATCCACTATATACAGTATCTATCACCCCTTATACAACACCTAGATCCACTATATACAGTATATATCACCCCTTATACAACACCTAGATCCACTATATACAGTACCTATCACCCCTTATTCAACACCTAGATCCACTATATACAGTATCTATCACCCCTTATACAACACCTAGATACACTATATACAGTATCTATCACCCCTTATACACTATACAACACCTAGATCCACTATATACAGTATCTATCCCCCCTTATACAACACCTAGATCCACTATATACAGTATCTATCACCCCTTATACACTGTACAACACCTAGATCCACTATATACAGTATCTATCACCCCTTATACAACACCTAGATCCACTATATACAGTATCTATCACCCCTTATACAACACCTAGATCCACTATATACAGTATCTATCACCCCTTATACAACACCTAGATCCACTATATACAGTATCTATCACCCCTTATACACTATACAACACCTAGATCCACTATATACAGTATCTATCACCCCTTATACACTGTACAACACCTAGATCCACTATATACAGTATCTATCACCCCTTATACAACACCTAGATCCACTATATACAGTATCTATCACCCCTTATACAACACCTAGATCCACTATATACAGTATCTATCACCCCTTATACAACACCTAGATCCACTATATACAGTATCTATCACTACTTATACTCTGTACAACACCTAGATCCACTATATACAGTATCTATCACCCCTTATACAGTGTACAACACCTAGATCCACTATAAACAGTATCTATCACTCATTATACAACACATAGATCCACCATATACAGTATCTATCACCCCTTATACAACACATAGATCCACCATATACAGTATCTATCACCCCTTATACAACACCTAGATCCACTATATACAGTATCTATCCCCCCTTATACAACACATAGATCCACCATATACAGTATCTATCACCCCTTATACAACACCTAGATCCACTATATACAGTATCTATCACTACTTATACTCTGTACAACACCTAGATCCACTATATACAGTATCTATCACCCCTTATACAGTGTACAACACCTAGATCCACTATAAACAGTATCTATCACTCATTATACAACACCTAGATCCACTATATACAGTATCTATCACTCCTTATACTCTGTACAACACCTAGATCCACTATATACAGTATCTATCACCCCTTATACAGTGTACAACACCTAGATCCACTATAAACAGTATCTATCACTCATTATACAACACCTAGATCCACTATATACAGTATCTATCACTCCTTATACTCTGTACAACACCTAGATCCACTATATACAGTATCTATCACCCCTTATACAACACCTAGATCCACTATATACAGTATCTATCACTACTTATACTCTGTACAACACCTAGATCCACTATATACAGTATCTATCACCCCTTATACAGTGTACAACACCTAGATCCACTATAAACAGTATCTATCACTCATTATACAACACCTAGATCCACTATATACAGTATCTATCACTCCTTATACTCTGTACAACACCTAGATCCACTATATACAGTATCTATCACCCCTTATACAGTGTACAACACCTAGATCCACTATAAACAGTATCTATCACTCATTATACAACACCTAGATCCACTATATACAGTATCTATCACTCCTTATACTCTGTACAACACCTAGATCCACTATATACAGTATCTATCACCCATTATACCATGTACAACACCTAGATCTACTATATACAGTATCAATCACCCCTTATACAACACCTAGATCCACTATATACAGTATCTATCACCCTTTATACAACACCTAGATCCACTATATACAGTATCTATCACCCCTTATACAACACCTAGATCCACTATATACAGTATCTATCACCCATTATACCATGTACAACACCTAGATCCACTATATACAGTATCAATCACCCCTTATACAACACCTAGATCCACTATATACAGTATCTATCACCCCTTATACCATGTACAACACCTAGATCCACTATATACAGTATCTATCACCCCTTATACAACACCTAGATCCACTATATACAGTATCTATCACTCCTTATACCATGTACAACACCTAGATCCACTATATACAGTATCTATCACCCCTTATACAACACCTAGATCCACTATATACAGTATCTATCACCCCTTATACAACACCTAGATCCACTATGTACAGTATCTATCACCCCTTATACAACAGCTAGATCCACTATATACAGTATCTATCACCCCTTATACAACACCTAGATCCACTATATACAGTATCTATCACCCCTTATACAACACCTAGATCCACTATATACAGTATCTATCACCCCTTATACCATGTACAACACCTAGATCCACTATATACAGTATCTATCACCCCTTATTCAACACCTAGATCCACTATATACAGTATCTATCACCCCTTATACAACACCTAGATCCACTATATACAGTATCTATCACCCCTTATACCATGTACAACACCTAGATCCACTATATACAGTATCTATCACCCCTTATTCAACACCTAGATCCACTATATACAGTATCTATCACCCCTTATACAACACCTAGATCCACTATATACAGTATCTATCACCCCTTATACCATGTACAACACCTAGATCCACTATATACAGTATCTATCACCCCTTATACAACACCTAGATCCACTATATACAGTATCTATCACCCCTTATACACTGTACAACACCTAGATCCACTATATACAGTATCTATCACCCCTTATACAACACCTAGATCCACTATATACAGTATCTATCACCCCTTATACACTGTACAACACCTAGATCCACTATATACAGTATCTATCACCCCTTATACAACACCTAGATCCACTATATACAGTATCTATCACCCCTTAAACAACACATAGATCCACTATATACAGTATCTATCACCCCTTATACAACACCTAGATCCACTATATACAGTATCTATCACCCCTTATACAACACCTAGATCCACTATATACAGTATCTATCACCCCTTATACCATGTACAACACCTAGATCCACTATATACAGTATCTATCACCCCTTATACAACACCTAGATCCACCATATACAGTATCTATCACCCCTTATACAACACCTAGATCCACTATATACAGTATCTATCACCCCTTATACAACACCTAGATCCACTATATACAGTATCTATCACCCCTTATACAACACCTAGATCCACTATATACAGTATCTATCACCCCTTATTCAATGTACAACACCTAGATCCACTATATACAGTATCTATCACCCCTTATACAACACCTAGATCCACTATATACAGTATCTATCACCCCTTATTCAATGTACAACACCTAGATCCACTATATACAGTATCTATCACCCCTTATACAACACCTAGATCCACTATATACAGTATCTATCACCCCTTATTCAATGTACAACACCTAGATCCACTATATACAGTATCTATCACCCCTTATACAACACCTAGATCCACTATATACAGTACCTATCACCCCTTATACAACACCTAGATCCACTATATACAGTATCTATCACCCCTTATACCATGTACAACACCTAGATCCACTATATACAGTATCTATCACCCCTTATACAACACCTAGATCCACTATATACAGTATCTATCACCCCTTATACAACACCTAGATCCACTATATACAGTATCTATCACCCCTTATACAACACCTAGATCCACTATATACAGTATCTATCACCCCTTATACAACACCTAGATCCACTATATACAGTATCTATCACCCCTTATACCATGTACAACACCTAGATCCACTATATACAGTACCTATCACCCCTTATACAACACCTAGATCCACTATATACAGTATCTATCACCCCTTATACAACACCTAGATCCACTATATACAGTATCTATCACCCCTTATACAACACCTAGATCCACTATATACAGTATCTATCACCCCTTATACAACACCTAGATCCACTATATACAGTATCTATCACCCCTTATACAACACCTAGATCCACTATATACAGTATCTATCACCCATTATACCATGTACAACACCTAGATCCACTATATACAGTATCAATCACCCCTTATACAACACCTAGATCCACTATATACAGTATCTATCACCCCTTATACCATGTACAACACCTAGATCCACTATATACAGTATCTATCACCCCTTATACAACACCTAGATCCACTATATACAGTATCTATCACTCCTTATACCATGTACAACACCTAGATCCACTATATACAGTATCTATCACCCCTTATACAACACCTAGATCCACTATATACAGTATCTATCACCCCTTATACAACACCTAGATCCACTATGTACAGTATCTATCACCCCTTATACAACAGCTAGATCCACTATATACAGTATCTATCACCCCTTATACAACACCTAGATCCACTATATACAGTATCTATCACCCCTTATACAACACCTAGATCCACTATATACAGTATCTATCACCCCTTATACCATGTACAACACCTAGATCCACTATATACAGTATCTATCACCCCTTATTCAACACCTAGATCCACTATATACAGTATCTATCACCCCTTATACAACACCTAGATCCACTATATACAGTATCTATCACCCCTTATACCATGTACAACACCTAGATCCACTATATACAGTATCTATCACCCCTTATTCAACACCTAGATCCACTATATACAGTATCTATCACCCCTTATACAACACCTAGATCCACTATATACAGTATCTATCACCCCTTATACCATGTACAACACCTAGATCCACTATATACAGTATCTATCACCCCTTATACAACACCTAGATCCACTATATACAGTATCTATCACCCCTTATACACTGTACAACACCTAGATCCACTATATACAGTATCTATCACCCCTTATACAACACCTAGATCCACTATATACAGTATCTATCACCCCTTATACACTGTACAACACCTAGATCCACTATATACAGTATCTATCACCCCTTATACAACACCTAGATCCACTATATACAGTATCTATCACCCCTTAAACAACACATAGATCCACTATATACAGTATCTATCACCCCTTATACAACACCTAGATCCACTATATACAGTATCTATCACCCCTTATACAACACCTAGATCCACTATATACAGTATCTATCACCCCTTATACCATGTACAACACCTAGATCCACTATATACAGTATCTATCACCCCTTATACAACACCTAGATCCACCATATACAGTATCTATCACCCCTTATACAACACCTAGATCCACTATATACAGTATCTATCACCCCTTATACAACACCTAGATCCACTATATACAGTATCTATCACCCCTTATACAACACCTAGATCCACTATATACAGTATCTATCACCCCTTATTCAATGTACAACACCTAGATCCACTATATACAGTATCTATCACCCCTTATACAACACCTAGATCCACTATATACAGTATCTATCACCCCTTATTCAATGTACAACACCTAGATCCACTATATACAGTATCTATCACCCCTTATACAACACCTAGATCCACTATATACAGTATCTATCACCCCTTATTCAATGTACAACACCTAGATCCACTATATACAGTATCTATCACCCCTTATACAACACCTAGATCCACTATATACAGTACCTATCACCCCTTATACAACACCTAGATCCACTATATACAGTATCTATCACCCCTTATACCATGTACAACACCTAGATCCACTATATACAGTATCTATCACCCCTTATACAACACCTAGATCCACTATATACAGTATCTATCACCCCTTATACAACACCTAGATCCACTATATACAGTATCTATCACCCCTTATACAACACCTAGATCCACTATATACAGTATCTATCACCCCTTATACAACACCTAGATCCACTATATACAGTATCTATCACCCCTTATACCATGTACAACACCTAGATCCACTATATACAGTACCTATCACCCCTTATACAACACCTAGATCCACTATATACAGTATCTATCACCCCTTATACAACACCTAGATCCACTATATACAGTATCTATCACCCCTTATACAACACCTAGATCCACTATATACAGTATCTATCACCCCTTATACAACACCTAGATCCACTATATACAGTATCTATCACCCCTTATACAACACCTAGATCCACTATATACTGTATATATCACCCCTTATACACTGTACAACACCTAGATCCACTATATACAGTATATATCACCCCTTATACAACACCTAGATCCACTATATACAGTATCTATCACTCCTTATACACTGTACAACACCTAGATCCACTATATACAGTATCTATCACCCCTTATACAACACCTAGATCCACTATATACAGTATCTATCACCCCTTATACAACACCTAGATCCACTATATACAGTATCTATCACCCCTTATACAACACCTAGATCCACTATATACAGTATCTATCACCCCTTATACAACACCTAGATCCACTATATACAGTATCTATCACCCCTTATACAACACCTAGATCCACTATATACAGTATCTATCACCCCTTATACAACACATAGATCCACTATATACAGTATCTATCACCCCTTATACACTATACAACACCTAGATCCACTATATACAGTATCTATCACCCCTTATACAACACCTAGATCCACTATATACAGTATCTATCACCCCTTATACAACACCTAGATCCACTATATACAGTATCTATCACCCCTTATACAACACCTAGATCCACTATATACAGTATCTATCACCCCTTATTCAACACCTAGATCCACTATATACAGTATCTATCTCTCCTTATACACTGTACAACACCTAGATCCACTATATACAGTATCTATCACCCATTATACAACACCTAGATCCACTATATACAGTATCTATCACCCCTTATACACTATACAACACCTAGATCCACTATATACAGTATCTATCACCCCTTATACAACACCTAGATCCACTATATACAGTATCTATCACCCCTTATACAACACCTAGATCCACTATATACAGTATCTATCACCCCTTATACACAGTACAACACCTAGATCCACTATATACAGTATCTATCACCCCTTATTCAACACCTAGATCCACTATATACAGTATCTATCACCCCTTATACAACACCTAGATCCACTATATACAGTATCTATCACCCCTTATACAACACCTAGATCCACTATATACAGTATCTATCACCCCTTATACTCTGTACAACACCTAGATCCACTATATACAGTATCTATCACCCCTTATACAACACCTAGATCCACTATATACAGTATCTATCACCCCTTATACTCTGTACAACACCTAGATCCACTATATACAGTATCTATCACCCCTTGTACAACACCTAGATCCACTATATACAGTATATATCACTCCTTATACAACACCTAGATCCACTATATACAGTATCTATCACCCCTTATACACTGTACAACACCTAGATCCACTATATACAGTATCTATCACCCCTTTTTCAACACCTAGATCCACTATATACAGTATCTATCACCCCTTATACAACACCTAGATCCACTACATACAGTATCTATCACCCATTATACAACACCTAGATCCACTATATACAGTATCTATCACTCCTTATACAACACCTAGATCCACTATATACAGTATCTATCACCCCTTATACAACACCTATATCCACTATATACAGTATCTATCACCCCTTATACAACACCTAGATCCACTATATACAGTATCTATCACCCCTTATACACTGTACAACACCTAGATCCACTATATACAGTATCTATCACCCCTTGTACAACACCTAGATCCACTATATACAGTATCTATCACCCATTATACAACACCTAGATCCACTATATACAGTATCTATCACCCCTTATACAACACCTAGATCCACTATATACAGTATCTATCACCCCTTATACAACACCTAGATCCACTATATACAGTATCTATCACCCCTTATTCACTGTACAACACCTAGATCCACTATATACTGTATATATCACCCCTTATACAACACCTAGATCCACTATATACAGTATCTATCACCCCTTATACAACACCTAGATCCACTATATACAGTATCTATCACCCCTTATACACTGTACAACACCTAGATCCACTATATACAGTATCTATCACCCATTATACAACACCTATATCCACTATATACAGTATATATCACCCCTTATACAACACCTAGATCCACTATGTACAGTATATATCACCCCTTATACAACACCTAGATCCACTATATACAGTATCTATCACCCCTTATACAACACCTAGATCCACTATGTACAGTATCTATCACCCCTTGTACAACACCTAGATCCACTATATACAGTATCTATCACCCCTTATACACAGTACAACACCTAGATCCACTATATACAGTATCTATCACCCCTTATACAACACCTAGATCCACTATATACAGTATATATCACCCCTTATACAACACCTAGATCCACTATATACAGTATCTATCACCCCTTATACAACACCTAGATCCACTATATACAGTATCTATCACCCATTATACACTCTACAACACCTAGATCCACTATATACAGTATCTATCACCCCTTATACACTCTACAACACCTAGATCCACTATATACAGTATCTATCACCCCTTATACAACACCTAGATCCACTATATACAGTATCTATCACCCATTATACACTCTACAACACCTAGATCCACTATGTACAGTATCTATCACCCCTTATACAACACCTAGATCCACTATATACAGTATCTATCACCCATTATACACTCTACAACACCTAGATCCACTATATACAGTATCTATCACCCCTTATACAACACCTAGATCCACTATATACAGTATCTATCACCCCTTAAACACTCTACAACACCTAGATCCACTATATACAGTATCTATCACCCCTTATACAACACCTAGATCCACTATATACAGTATCTATCACCCCTTAAACACTCTACAACACCTAGATCCACTATATACAGTATCTATCACCCCTTATACAACACCTAGATCCACTATATACAGTATCTATCACCCCTTATACAACACCTAGATCCACTATATACAGTATCTATCACCCCTTATACACTATACAACACCTAGATCCACTATATACAGTATCTATCACCCATTATACAACACCTAGATCCACTATATACAGTATCTATCACCCCTTATACAACACCTAGATCCACTATATACAGTATCTATCACCCCTTATACACTATACAACACCTAGATCCAATATATACAGTATCTATCACCCATTATACAACACCTAGATCCACTATATACAGTATCTATCACCCATTATACACTCTACAACACCTAGATCCACTATATACAGTATCTATCACCCCTTATACAACACCTAGATCCACTATATACAGTATCTATCACCCATTATACACTCTACAACACCTAGATCCACTATATACAGTATCTATCACCCCTTATACAATACCTAGATCCACTATATACAGTATCTATCACCCATTATACACTCTACAACACCTAGATCCACTATATACAGTATCTATCACCCCTTATACACTCTACAACACCTAGATCCACTATATACAGTATCTATCACCCCTTATACACTCTACAACACCTAGATCCACTATATACAGTATCTATCACCCCTTATACAACACCTAGATCCACTATATACAGTATCTATCACCCCTTATTCAACACCTAGATCCACTATATACAGTATCTATCTCCCCTTATACAACACCTAGATCCACTATATACAGTATCTATCACCCCTTATACACTATACAACACCTAGATCCACTATATACAGTATCTATCACCCCTTATACACTCTACAACACCTAGATCCACTATATACAGTATCTATCACCCCTTATACCATGTACAACACCTAGATCCACTATATACAGTATCTATCACCCCTTTTACAACACCTAGATCCACTATATACAGTATCTATCACCCCTTATACAACACCTAGATCCACTATATACAGTATCTATCACCCCTTATACAACACCTAGATCCACTATATACAGTATCTATCACCCCTTATACACAGTACAACACCTAGATCCACTATATACAGTATCTATCACCCCTTATACACTCTACAACACCTAGATCCACTATATACAGTATCTATCACCCCTTATACACTCTACAACACCTAGATCCACTATATACAGTATCTATCACCCCTTATACAACACCTAGATCCACTATATACAGTATCTATCCCCCCTTATACAACACCTAGATCCACTATATACAGTATCTATCACCCCTTATACACAGTACAACACCTAGATCCACTATATACAGTATCTATCCCCCCTTATACAACACCTAGATCCACTATATACAGTATCTATCACCCCTTATACACTGTACAACACCTAGATCCACTATATACAGTATCTATCACCCCTTATACAACACCTAGATCCACTATATACAGTATCTATCACCCCTTATACACTGTACAACACCTAGATCCTCTATATACAGTATCTATCACCCCTTATTCAACACCTAGATCCACTATATACAGTATCTATCACTCCTTATTCATAACATTTTTAACCTAATGAAACTAAGGAACACACTCAAACACAGTGGTAGTGACAGCTGTTGCAGGAGCTAAACTCAAACACAGTGGTAGTGACAGCTGTTGCAGGAGAGGTGGTGGTACCAGCTGCTACAGGAGCTAAACTCAAACACAGTGTATTACCTGCTAGCAGGAGGAGAACCATCAGAGGCTTCATATCCATGTCCTTTTAGGTCTCTGTTGAGGTGAACCACACAACATCAATCATACATGAACCCCGTTAGATCTTCCGTTAACCAGTGTTGAAGGATGATGTCATTGACCAACATTAATTAGATATTAGTCAATGTTATAAAATCATATGATGTTCATTGATATTCAAACAGCAGTCCTATAATACCTTCAGTTGTATTAACAGTGTCCCCTATGTGTTTACCAGTAGATGTCTTATCAGCCTGCTTCCAATGTCTTCAGCCCTCTGCTCTGCTTTCACTGTAGATTACTGTTTTATTATCATTATTCTTATTATTATTATTATCATTATTATTATTATTATCATCATTATCATTGTTATTATCATTGTTATTATTATCATTATTATTATCATCTTCATCATTACTATTATTATCATCATCATCATTACTATTATTATCATCATTATTATCATCTTCATCATTACTATTATTATCATCATTATTATCCTCTTCATCATTACTATTGTTATCATCATTATTATCATCGTCATCATTACTAGTATTATCATCATTATTATCATCGTCATCATTACTATTATTATCATCATTATTATCATCATCATCATTACTATTATTATCATCATTATTATCATCTTCATCATTACTATTATTATCATCATTATTGTTATTATTATTATTATTGTTATCATCATTATTATCCTCTTCATCATTACTATTGTTATCATCATTATTATTATTATCATCATTATTATCCTCTTCATCATTACTATTGTTATCATCATTATTATCATCATCATCATTACTATTATTATCATCATTATTATCATCATCATCATTACTATTATTATCATCATTATTATCATCGCCATCATTACTATTATTATCATCATTATTGTTATCATCATTATTATTATTATCATCATTATTATCCTCTTCATCATTACTATTGTTATCATCATTATTATCATCGTCACTAGTATTATCATCATTATTATCATCATCATCATTACTATTATTATCATCATTATTATCATCATCATCATTACTATTATTATCATCATTATTATCATCTTCATCATTACTATTATTATCATCATCATCATTACTATTATTATCATCATTATTATCATCATCATCATTACTATTATTATCATCATTATTATCATCGCCATCATTACTATTATTATCATCATTATTGTTATTATTATTATTATTGTTATCATCATTATTAACCTCTTCATCATTACTAGTGTTATCATCATTATTATTATTATCATCATTATTATCCTCTTCATCATTACTATTGTTATCATCATTATTATCATCATCATCATTATTATTATTATCATCATTATTATCATCATCATCATTACTATTATTATCATCATTATTATCATCGCCATCATTACTATTATTATCATCATTATTGTTATCATCATTATTATTATTATCATCATTATTATCCTCTTCATCATTACTATTGTTATCATCATTATTATCATCGTCATCATTACTAGTATTATCATCATTATTATCATCATCATCATTACTATTATTATCATCATTATTATCATCATCATCATTACTATTATTATCATCATTATTATCATCGCCATCATTACTATTATTATCATCATTATTGTTATTATTATTATTATTGTTATCATAATTATTATTATTATCATTATTATTATTAGTATTATTATCATTATTATTATCATTATTATTATTATTATTATCATTAATATTATCATCATCATCATCATCATCATCATCATCATTACTATTATTGTCAATATTATTATTATTATTATTATTATTATTATCAGTATTATTATTATTAGTATTATTATTATTATTATCAGTATTATTATTATTATTATTATTATCATCATTATTATCATCATTATAATAATTATCATAATCATTATTATTATTATCATCATTATTATGATCATTATTATTATTATCATCATTATTATGATCATTATTATTATTATCATCAATATTATTATTATTATCATCATTATTATTAATATTATTTATTTAACCTTCTAAAAGTATAGCGCACTACTTAGGCACCCTATTCCCCATATACAGTGTAGTGCACTACTTAGGCACCCTATACCCCATATACATTATAGTGCCACAGTTCGCCTACATCTATGGGTTTAAAACTATAGTGTCCCATTAATAACGGATGGCAACAGTTAACCTACATCTATGGGTTTACACCTATAGCATCCCGTTAATAACAGATGGCAACAGTTAACCTACATCTATGGGTTTACACCTATAGCATCCCGTTAATAACAGATGTAGCAGCTTTCAGTTGCATAGTTAGGTCTAAGACTACTAATGTCTTGAAATAGGAAGAAAAATTTATATACAATTTGAACAAGCAATCATGACAATCAAATTCACCGAAGCTGCTTCTTACCTGAGAATATCAGAGACTTTGTGTCAGCTAGGACCTGTAGACCTCTCAGATGAGAAAATATGCACAAATAACTTCTCTTCTCTTTCTGAGAACTAAAGATGAGCAACTCCTGGGCAGAGGGGGTTTTGTACGATGACAGAAAATGAGACTTGACCAACCAGTGTGGCTCTAACTTGCGGGACTCGTTTTTCCGCTGGCATTCATGAGCGTCAATCACTCCTTTAAAAAAAGAGACCCGCATAACGACTAACCGAAATCAAAAACTGACTCCTGACCCTTAATAACAAAACACAAAAAACACCCTCAGTGTTATGATGTTTATTCAAACCCAGCTGAAAACAAACACGGATCAATCACAGTTATTCATAAAGCCCTTCTTACATCTGCTGATATCTCAAAGTGCTGTACAGAAACCCAGCCTAAAACCCACAAACAGCAAGCAATGCAGGTGTAGAAGCACGGTGGCTAGGAAAAACTCCCTAGAAAGGCCGGAACCTAGGAAAGAAACCTAGAGAGGAACCAGGCTCTGATGGGTGGCCAGTCCTTTTCTGGCTGTACCAGATAGAGACTTAAGAGTATGTGGCTACTAAGGTCCCGTGAACAGGTCAGGGTTCAACAGTCGCAGGTAGAACAGCAGAAACTGAATCAGCAGCATGGTGTAGTCGCCCCCCAGGAGGGGAGATAGAAACCAGTCGGACAGGCTGGGAGCATACCTATGAACACACAGATCAGACAGACTGACCTTAGCTCCCTGGCTATGCAACATAGATACTGGGCTCTGAGACAGGGGGGTTCAGGGCACCGTCTAAAGTTACCTCCGGACAGGGCCAAACAGGCAGGATGCCCACAGCCCCAACACCACTAGAGGAATATCAACAGACCTTACTACCCTGAGACAAGGCTGAGTGTAGCCCACGAAGATCTGACAGAGTAGGGGGGTTCTCTATACTGTCAGATAGAGCAGCATGATTACAGTTCTCTACGCTGTCAGATAGAGCAGCATGATTATAGTTCTCTACACTGTCAGATAGAGCAGCATGATTACAGTTCTCTATACTGTCAGATAGAGCAGCATGATTATAGTTATCTATACTGTCAGATAGAGCAGCATGATTATAGTTCTCTATACTGTCAGATAGAGCAGCATGATTACAGTTCTCTATACTGTCAGATAGAGCAGCATGATTATAGTTCTCTATACTGTCAGATAGAGCAGCATGATTACAGTTCTCTATACTGTCAGATAGAGCAGCATGATTACAGTTCTCTATACTGTCAGATAGAGCAGCATGATTACAGTTCTCTATACTGTCAGATAGAGCAGCATGATTACAGTTCTCTATACTGTCAGATAGAGCAGCATGATTACAGTTCTCTATACTGTCAGATAGAGCAGCATGATTACAGTTCTCTACACTGTCAGATAGAGCAGCATGATTACAGTTCTCTATACTGTCAGATAGAGCAGCATGATTATAGTTCTCTATACTGTCAGATAGAGCAGCATGATTACAGTTCTCTATACTGTCAGATAGAGCAGCATGATTACAGTTCTCTATACTGTCAGATAGAGCAGCATGATTACAGTTCTCTATACTGTCAGATAGAGCAGCATGATTATAGTTCTCTATACTGTCAGATAGAGCAGCATGATTACAGTTCTCTATACTGTCAGATAGAGCAGCATGATTACAGTTCTCCATACTGTCAGATAGAGCAGCATGATTACAGTTCTCTATACTGTCAGATAGAGCAGCATGATTACAGTTCTCTATACTGTCAGATAGAGCAGCATGATTACAGTTCTCTATACTGTCAGATAGAGCAGCATGATTACAGTTCTCTAGTTCTCTAAACCTCTAGTGAATGGTCTATAAAACCTTACCTCTATATTCTCTAAAACGATGTTGGAGGCGGCTTATGGTAGAGAAATCAACATTTAATTATCTGGCAAAAGCTATGGTGGGCATTCCTGCAGTCAGCATGCCAATTGCACTTTCCCTCAAAACATGAGACATCTGTGGCCTTGTGTTGTGTGACAACGATGCACATTTTAAAGTGGCCTTTTATTGTCCCCCCAGCACAAGGTGCACCTGTGTAATGATCACGCTGTTTATTCAGCTTCTTGATATGCCACACCTGTCAGGTGGATGGATTGTCTTGAAAAAGGAGAAATGCTCACTAACAGGGATGTAAATACATTTGAAACACGTTTTTTGTGCGTATGGAACATTTCTGAGATTGTTTTATTTCAGCTCATGAAACATGGGATATTCAACAGCATATATTAAATAATAGGTCTGACTCAGATCACCAGAATACAGTAAGATACCAACTGACCTGTTCTAGAATCCTCATGTGACAGTAAGATACCAACTGACCTGTTCTAGAATCCTCATGTGACAGTAAGAAACCAACTGACCTGTTCTGGATTCCTCATGTGACAGTAAGAATCCAACCGACCTGTTCTAGAATCCTCATGTGACAGTAAGATACCAACTGACCTGTTCTAGAATCCTCATGTGACAGTAAGAAACCAACTGACCTGTTCTAGAATCCTCATGTGACAGTAAGAAACCAACTGACCTGTTCTAGAATCCTCTTAACAAAACAAACAGTCATGGCCCAACCTTACCCATAAACACACAGCGTAGAACCCCCCCCCCCCCCTCAGCATTTCACTGTGAGATCTACTACACCTGTTGTATTCAGCATTTCACTGTGAGGTCTACTACACCTGTTGTATTCAGCATTTCACTGTAAGGTCTACTACACCTGTTGTATTCAGCATTTCACTGTGAGGTCTACTACACCTGTTGTATTCAGCATTTCACTGTGAGGTCTACTACACCTGTTGTATTCAGCATTTCACTGTGAGGTCTACTACACCTGTTGTATTCAGCATTTCACTGTGAGGTCTACTACACCTGTTGTATTCAGCATTTCACTGTGAGGTCTACTACACCTGTTGTATTCAGCATTTCACTGTCAGGTCTACTACACCTGTTGTTTTTGGCGCATGTGACAAATAACATTTGATTTAATTATGAAGTCCCCAGTAACCCAGAGGCACATACTTCCCCCAGAAGCATCTCAGAACTTCTCACATCCTGTTTAGCCACCTTGCTGGGAAGAAAAACTAAAAATGAACAGCATTCCCAAAACCTGCTCCCAACAACCCTTCCTCCCCACCCCTCCCACCACCCCTCTCCTCCTCCCCAATTTTTCATTTTTTGATTTGTTAAAAAAGTTTGAAATATCCAATAAATGTCGTTCCACTTCATGATTGTGTCCCACTTGTTGTTGATTCTTCACAAAAAAATACAGTTTTATATCTTTATGTTTGAAGCCTGAAATGTGGCAAAAGGTCGCAAAGTTCAAGGGGGCCGAATACTTTCGCAAGGCACTGTAGATCCTGTTGTACCCGTTTTCCTTGCCTGACACTGTTATCCTCTCTGCTACAGTTCTGCCCTCTCTGACTCTGGTCCCTGTCTCCAGTCCCACGTCTCGTCATCCTGCTACTCTGTCCTGGATTATCCACTCTACTACTCCCTTGGATTTCCCTACAGACCTGCTTATCCTGTCCCAACCCCTCTCACTCTAGTCTCAGCCTCCGCACCTGGTTCCCTGCAACCCGCCCGAGCTTCCCCTGACCTGCACTCCATCGCCCCCCTGTGTTTCAATAAATACTTTGGTTACTTCATCCCAGTCTCCTCGTCTGAGAATGCTCTTGGGTTCCCCTGTTCCACTCCGCGTAACACACCGGATGTGTACCAAGCTCACTAAAAGTGGCAGTAATAAAGCCTCTCTTGAAAAAGCCAAACCTTGATCCAGTTTTTTTAATATTTTCTAGAGTCACTGACGTGATCTTCCTGTCCAGGTTTGGTGCCCCTCTCGGGTTCGTGCCGTGGGGGATATCTTCATGGGCTATACTCGGTCATGTCTCAGGGTAGTAAGTTGGTGGTTTGAAGATATCTTTTTAGTGGGGTTAAATCCTATATCCTAGTACTTCTGTCCTATTCGGTGTCCTGTGTGAATTTAAGTGTGCTCTCTCTAATTCTCTCTTTCTCTCTCTCTCGGAGGACCTGAGCCCTAGGCCCATGCCTCAGGACTACCTGGCCTGATGACTCCTCGTTGTCCCCAGTCCACCTGGTCGTGCTGCTGCTCCAGTTTCAACTGTTCTGCCTGTGGCTAGGGAACCCTGACCTGTTCACTGGACGTGCTACCTTGTCCCGGACATGCTGTTTTCAACACACTCTCTCCCTGCCGTCTCTAACTCTGAATGATCAGCTATGAAAAGTCAACTGACATTTACTCCTGATGTGCTGACTTGCTGCACCCTCGATAACCACTGTGATTATTATTATTATTATCTGACCCTGCTGGTCATCTATGAACATTTGAACATCTTGGCCATGTTCTGTTATAATCTCCACCCGGCACAGCCAAAAGAGGACTGGCCACCCTTCAGAGCCTGGTTTCTTCCTAGGTTCCGGCCTTTCTAGGGAGTTTTTCCTAGCCACCGTGCTTTTGGGGGGTTTTAGGCAGGGTTTCTGTACAGCACTTTGAGATATCAGCTGATGTAAGAAGGGCTTTATAAATACATTTGATTGATTGAATGGTGGACAGGTTTGACCACTAGGTTTTATGGGTATTATGACACCTCCACTGTTGTGCTCTATGGAACAGATACAAAGATGAGTCCTCTATCCATCTCTATGGAACAGATACAAAGATGAGTCCTCTATCCATCTCTATGGAACAGATACAAAGATGAGTCCTCTATCCATTTCTATGGAACAGATACAGATGAGTCCTCTATCCATCTCTATGGAACAGATACAAAGATGAGTCCTCTATCCATCTCTATGGAACAGATACAAAGATGAGTCCTCTATCCATCTCTATGGAACAGATATGGATAGAGGACTCATCTGTATCTGTTCCATAGAGATGGATAGAGGACTCATCTGTCTCTATGGAACAGATACAGATGAGTCCTCTATCCATCTCTATGGAACAGATACAAAGATGAGTCCTCTATCCATCTCTATGGAACAGATACAGATGAGTCCTCTATCCATCTCTATGGAACAGATACAGATGAGTCCTCTATCCATCTCTATGGAACAGATACAGATGAGTCCTCTATCCATCTCTATGGAACAGATACAGGTGAGTCCTCTATCCATCTCTATGGAACAGATACAAAGATGAGTCCTCTATCCATCTCTATGGAACAGATACAAAGATGAGTCCTCTATCCATCTCTATGGAACAGATACAAAGATGAGTCCTCTATCCATCTCTATGGAACAGATACAGATGAGTCCTCAATCCATCTCTATGGAACAGATACAAAGATGAGTCCTCTATCCATTTCTATGGAACAGATACAAAGATGAGTCCTCTATCCATCTCTATGGAACAGATACAAAGATGAGTCCTCTATCCATCTCTATGGAACAGATACAAAGATGAGTCCTCTATCCATCTCTATGGAACAGATACAAAGATGATATCATTGTTATTCATATATTCATTGTTAACTTTGTGATATTTCAGACAGTCAAACTCCTCCACAAGAGAAAAAATATATTTAATATTCATATTTAATATTCATATTTTTTAACAACGTCGACATGAATGAATTCATGGCTTCAATGCAGATATGTAGAGTACATAAGTTACAATAACAATGGTCTACAGCTGTCTATATCAACCGTTTAACAGGTGGTAGAGAAACATGGAGGAGGAGGAGGACGTCTACAGCTATCTATATCAACAGTTTAACAGGTGGTAGAGAAACATGGAGGAGGAGGAGGTCGTCTACAGCTGTCTATATCAACAGTTTAACAGGTGGTAGAGAAACATGGAGGAGGAGGAGGTCTACAGCTGTCTATATCAACCGTTTAACAGGTGGTAGAGAAACATGGAGGAGGAGGAGGTCGTCTACAGCTGTCTATATCAACAGTTTAACAGGTGGTAGAGAAACATGGAGGAGGAGGAGGTCTACAGCTGTCTATATCAACAGTTTAACAGGTGGTAGAGAAACATGGAGGAGGAGGACGTCTACAGCTGTCTATATCAACAGTTTGACAGGTGGTAGAGAAACATGGAGGAGGAGGAGGTCTACAGCTGTCTATATCAACAGTTTAACAGGAGGTAGAGAAACATGGAGGAGGAGGTCTACAGCGGTCTATATCAACAGTTTGACAGGAGGTAGAGAAACCTGGAGGAGGACGTCTACAGCTGTCTATATCAACAGTTTAACAGGTGGTAGAGAAACATGGAGGAGGAGGAGGACGTCTACAGCTGTCTATATCAACAGTTTAACAGGAGGTAGAGAAACATGGAGGAGGAGGTCTACAGCTGTCTATATCAACAGTTTAACAGGTGGTAGAGAAACATGGAGGAGGAGGACGCCTACAGCTGTCTATATCAACAGTTTAACAGGTGGTAGAGAAACATGGAGGAGGAGGAGGACGTCTACAGCTATCTATATCAACAGTTTAACAGGTGGTAGAGAAACATGGAGGAGGAGGACGTCTACAGCTGTCTATATCAACAGTTTAACAGGTGGTAGAGAAACATGGAGGAGGAGGACATCTACAGCTGTCTATATCAACAGTTTAACAGGTGGTAGAGAAACATGGAGGAGGAGGAGGAGGACGTCTACAGCTGTCTATATCAACAGTTTAACAGGTGGTAGAGAAACATGGAGGAGGACGCCTACAGCTGTCTATATCAACAGTTTAACAGGTGGTAGAGAAACATGGAGGAGGAGGAGGACGTCTACAGCTGTCTATATCAACAGTTTAACAGGTGGAAGAGAAACATGGAGGAGGAGGAGGACGTCTACAGCTATCTATATCAACAGTTTAACAGGTGGTAGAGAAACATGGAGGAGGAGGACGTCTACAGCTGTCTATATCAACAGTTTAACAGGTGGTAGAGAAACATGGAGGAGGAGGACGTCTACAGCTGTCTATATCAACAGTTTGACAGGTGGTAGAGAAACATGGAGGAGGAGGAGGACGTCTACAGCTGTCTATATCAACAGTTTAACAGGTGGTAGAGAAACATGGAGGACGCCTACAGCTGTCTATATCAACAGTCTGACAGGTGGTAGAGAAACATGGAGGAGGAGGACGTCTACAGCTGTCTATATCAACAGTTTAACAGGTGGTAGAGAAACATGGAGGAGGAGGACGTCTACAGCTGTCTATATCAACAGTTTAACAGGTGGTAGAGAAACATGGAGGAGGACGTCTACAGCTGTCTATATCAACAGTTTAACAGGAGGTAGAGAAACATGGAGGAGGAGGACGCCTACAGCTGTCTATATCAACAGTTTGACAGGTGGTAGAGAAACATGGAGGAGTGGATTATGACACTGGCTCCCGTTCCCCTATCACAGGAGGTTGGTAGCTCCTTAATCCGGGAGGACGGGCTCGTGGTAATGTCCTGAGAGGAATGAGTGGGAAGGTAATTAGACACGTGGCTTCCATTGTTTCCGTTCCAGACATTATGACGATCCGTCCCCCCCCCCAGCAGCAGTCCTCTATGTCGTACACCACCAGGCCACATCACCACAGATCTCTGGGAAAACACACAAATAACAGTCTCAGAAAACCATTACCACATTTAATATTCACACATACTTGTGGGCATATGGTGTGTGTGTCTATGCAGGTAGCTGGAACAGTGTGTGTGTGTGTGTGTAACTGTATCAGTGCTCTGATTGGTCAGGCTGCAGGAACAGTGTGTGTGTTGACCTGTATCAGTGCTCTGATTGGTCAGGCTTGCAGGAACAGTGTGTGTGTTTACCTGTATCAGTGCTCTGATTGGTCAGGTTGCAGGAACAGTGTGTGTGTTGACCTGTATCAGTGCTCTGATTGGTCAGGCTGCAGGAAGCTGGAACAGTCATCCATCTTCTCCACCTGGTTCACACTCAGAGTCTCGGAACACATGGGACACACACTATCTGTCTCCAACAGCCTGCGCACACACACACACACACACACACACACACACAAACTGTTCAGAGAAACATGGCCATACTACAACAGTAGAAGAGGCTTTTTTACAATACAGATGTTTAGTCTGTGTGTGTGTGTGTGTTTTTGTGTGTGTGTGTATATGTGTTTTTGTGTGTCTGTGTGTGTGTTTGTGTGTGTATGTGTGGTTTTGTGTGCCTGTGTGTCTGTGTGTGTGTCTATGTGTATGTGTTTTTTTGTGTGTATGTGTGTGTGTGTGTGTGTTCCACTCACAGGATGAGCTGGGAGTAGAGAGCAGGGAATTCACAGTGAGGACAAACTGACCAATCATCTTTCAGCATGTGATGACCCTAGAGAGAGAAAGAGGATGGAGAGAGAGGAAGAGGAGGAGGAGGGAGAGAGAGAGAGAGAGAGAGAGAGAGAGAGAGAGAGAGAGAGAGAGGGAGGGAGGAGGAGGAGGAGAGGAGGGAGAGGAGGAGTAGGAGGAGAGGATGGAGAGGAGGAGAGGAAGAGGAGGAGAGGAGGAGAGAGAGAGAGGAAGAGGAGGAGAGTGGGAAGAGGAGAGAGAGAGAAAGAAAGAGAGAGGAGGAGAGGAGGGAGAGGAGGAGGAGGAGGAGGAGAGGGGGAGGAGGAGGAGAGAGAGAGAGAGAGAGAGAGAGAGAGAGAGAGAGAGAGAGGAGAGAGAGAGAGAGGAGAGAGAGAGAGGAGAGAGAGGAGGAGGAGAGAGAGGATGAGGAGGAGAGGAGGGAGAGGAGGAGGAGAGAGAGGATGAGGAGGAGAGGAGGGAGAGGAGGAGGAGAGAGAGGGAGAGAGAGAGAGAGAGAGAGAGGAGAGAGAGAGAGAGGAGAGAGAGAGAGGAGAGAGAGGAGGAGGAGAGAGAGGATGAGGAGGAGAGGAGGGAGAGGAGGAGGAGAGAGAGGATGAGGAGGAGAGGAGGGAGAGGAGGAGGAGAGAGAGGATGAGGAGGAGAGGAGGGAGAGGAGGAGGAGAGAGGAAGAGGTGATGGTTTATCAAGATTTTTGATTGGTTGACTGATTCACCATGGCATAGCTCCTAGTCCTAAAGTCAGATGTGTGTGTGTGTGATCTGTGTATGTCCTATGTGTGTGTGTGCTCTGTGTATGTCCTATGTGTGTGTGTGTGTTACCGTGGCGATGCAGTAGGGCAGGTTGTTCTTGCAGCCAGGACAGATCAGTTCACACTGGGGCAGCGTGAAACCACAATATGGACAAGGAGTGGTCTCCTCTTCTATCTCACTGGTGTCTGGACGACTGGAGGAAGGAGAGAGAGAGACAGAGAGAGAGAGAGAGAGAGAGTTAGAGAGAGAGAGAGAGAGAGAGAGAGACAGACAGAGACAGACAGAGAGACAGAGAGAGGGAGACAGAGACAGAGACAGAGAGAGAGACAGAGACAGAGACAGAGAAAGAAAGAGAGAGAGACAGAGAGAGACAGAGAGAGAGACACAGAGAGACAGAGAGAGAGAGAGAGAGACAGAGAGAGAGAGAGAGACAGAGCGAGAGAGAGAGAGAGAGAGCGAGAGAGAGAGAGAGAGAGAGAGAGAGACAGACAGACAAACAGAGACAGACAGACAGACAGAGAGACAGAGAGAGAGAGACAGCGACAGAGAAAGAGAGAGAGAGCGAGAGAGAGAGAGAGAGAGAGACAGAGAGGAGAGGTGTGTGTGTGTGTGTTTGTGTCGTACCGGACCATAGCCTCTATCTTCTTGCGGTACTTGGGGTCGATCTTGTGACGGTACTCTGGTCTCATCAGCATGGCGGCGAAGCTGAACGAAGAGTTCCTCAGACCGGCCCGGTGACACTCTATCACCGCTGACGTCAGGATGGGTACGATGTCTACACACACACACACACACACACACACACACACACACAGTCAGACAGATAAACACATCAAATCATTACATATGCTTTAGGGGGGAAATTAACAACACATCATATGCTGTGTGAGCCAGGCTGTGTGTGTGTGTGTGTGTGTGTGTGTGTGTGTGTGTGTGTGACTCACGGGAGGGGAATTTGCTGATGTTGTTGGAAACTCTGATGAGCATGCGAGCTGCATTCAGATGCTCCCCTCTCTTCACATGGATCTGAAATCAATCAATCAATATATCAACCAGTCAATACAATCAATCAACACATATATCAATACACCAACCAATATATCAACCAACCAATACATCAACCAACCAATACATCAACCAACCAATACATCAACCAACCAATACATCAATACATCAACCAACCAATACATCAACCAATACATCAACCAATATATCAACCAACCAACACATCAACCAATCAATACACCAACCAACCAATACATCAACCAATCAATACATCATCCAATACATCAACCAACCAATACATCAACCAACCAATACATCAACCAACCAATACATCAACCAATCAATACATCATCCAATACATCAACCAACCAATACATCAACCAATACATCAACCAACCAATACATCAACCAACCAATACATCAACCAATACATCAACCAACCAATACATCAATACATCAACCAATACATCAACCAACCAATACATCATCCAATACATCAACCAATACAACAACCAACCAATACATCATCCAATACATCAACCAATACACCAACCAACCAATACATCAACCAACCAATACATCAACCAACCAATACATCATCCAATAAATCAACCAACCAATACACCAACCAACCAATACACCAACCAACCAATACAACAACCAACCAATACATCATCCAATACATCAACCAACCAATACACCAACCAACCAATACACCAACCAACCAATACACCAACCAACCAATACATCAACCAACCAATACATCAACCAACCAATACATCAACCAACCAATACACCAACCAACCAATACACCAACCAACCAATACATCAACCAACCAATACACCAACCAACCAATACACCAACCAACCAATACACCAACCAACCAATACATCAACCAACCAATACATCAACCAACCAATACATCAACCAACCAATACATCAATACACCAACCAACCAACACATCAACCAATACATCAATACATCAACCAACCAATACATCAACCAACCAATACATCAACCAATACATCAACCAACCAACCAATACATCAACCAATACATCAACCAACCAATACATCAACCAACCAATACACCAACCAATACATCAACCAACCAACCAATACATCAACCAATACACCAACCAACCAATACATCAACCAATACACCAACCAACCAATACATCAACCAATACATCAACCAACCAATACATCAACCAATACATCAACCAACCAATACATCAACCAATACATCAACCAACCAATACATCAATCAACCAATACATCAACCAATCAATACATCATCCAATACATCAACCAATACATCAACCAATCAATACACCAACCAACCAATACATCAACCAATACATCAACCAACCAATACACCAACCAACCAATACATCAACCAATACATCAACCAACCAATACATCAACCAACCAATACATCAACCAATCAATACATCATCCAATACATCAACCAACCAATACATCAACCAATACATCAACCAATACATTAACCAATCAACCAATCAATACACCAACCAATACATCAACCAACCAATACATCAACCAATACATTAACCAACCAATACATCAACCAATACATTAACCAATCAACCAATCAATACATCAACCAACCAATACATCAATACACCAACCAATACATCAACCAATACATTAACCAATACATTAATCAATCAACCAATCAATACACCAACCAATACATTAATCAATCCATAATCACAGCATCAGGTATAATCAACTGGCCCCCAGGAGTGTAGTTGTATCCTAGTGGAGGATGCTGGGTGGTGGTATAGGAGTAGAGGATGCTGGGTAGTGGGATAGCAGTAGAGTATGCTGGGTAGTGGGATAGCAGTAGAGGATGCTGGGTAGTGTAGTTCTACCTTAACCAGGATGTATGAGTGGATGATGCTGGGAAGTTTAGTCACACTCATGTATACGATTGATCACAGAGCCGTGCGACCTCCATAGACAAACATTGGCAATAGAATGGCCCTTACTGAAGAGCTCAGTGACTTTCAACGTGGCATCGTCATAGGATGCCAGCTTTCCAACAAGTCAGTTTGTCAAATTTCTTCCCTGCTAGAGCTTCCCCCGGTCAACTGTAAGTGCTGTTATTGTGAAGTGGAAATGTCTAGGAGCAACAACGGCTCAGCCGCGAAGTGGTAGGCCACACAAGCTCACAGAACGGGACCGCCGAGTGCTGAAGCGAGTAAAAATCATCTGTCTTCGGTTGCAACACCTCACTACCGAGTTCCAAACTGCCTCTGGAAGCAACACTCACTACAGAGTTCCAAACTGCCTCTGGAAGCAACCCCTCACTACAGAGTTCCAAACTGCCTCTGGAAGCAACACTCACTACAGAGTTCCAAACTGCTTCTGGAAGCAACACTCACTACAGAGTTCCAAACTGCCTCTGGAAGCAACCCCTCACTACAGAGTTCCAAACTGCCTCTGGAAGCAACCCCTCACTACAGAGTTCCAAACTGCCTCTGGAAGCAACCCCTCACTACCGAGTTCCAAACTGCCTCTGGAAGCAACACTCACTACAGAGTTCCAAACTGCCCCTGGAAGCAACCCCTCACTACAGAGTTCCAAACTGCCTCTGGAAGCAACACTCACTACAGAGTTCCAAACTGCCTCTGGAAGCAACCCCTCACTACAGAGTTCCAAACTGCCTCTGGAAGCAACACTCACTACAGAGTTCCAAACTGCCTCTGGAAGCAACCCCTCACTACAGAGTTCCAAACTGCCTCTGGAAGCAACACTCACTACAAAGTTCCAAACTGCCTCTGGAAGCAACCCCTCACTACAGAGTTCCAAACTGCCTCTGGAAGCAACACTCACTACAGAGTTCCAAACTGCCTCTGGAAGCAACCCCTCACTACAGAGTTCCAAACTGCCTCTGGAAGCAACCCCTCACTACCGAGTTCCAAACTGCCTCTGGAAGCAACACTCACTACAGAGTTCCAAACTGCCTCTGGAAGCAACCCCTCACTACAGAGTTCCAAACTGCCTCTGGAAGCAACCCCTCACTACAGAGTTCCAAACTGCCTCTGGAAGCAACACTCACTACAGAGTTCCAAACTGCCTCTGGAAGCAACCCCTCACTACAGAGTTCCAAACTGCCTCTGGAAGCAACCCCTCACTACCGAGTTCCAAACTGCCTCTGGAAGCAACTCTCACTACAGAGTTCCAAACTGCCTCTGGAAGCAACCCCTCACTACAGAGTTCCAAACTGCCTCTGGAAGCAACCCCTCACTACAGAGTTCCAAACTGCCTCTGGAAGCAACCCCTCACTACAGAGTTCCAAACTGCCTCTGGAAGCAACCCCTCACTACCGAGTTCCAAACTGCCTCTGGAAGCAACGTCAGCACAATAACTGTTTGTCGGGAGATTCATGAAATGGGTTTCCATGGCCGAGCAGCAGCACACAAGCCTAAGATAGCAGTAGAGGATATTGGGTAGTGCAGTGGTATAGCAGTAGAGGATATTGGGTAGTGTAGTGGTATAGCAGTAGAGGATGCTGGCTAATGTAGTGGTATAGCAGTAGAGGATGCTGGGTAGTGTAGTGGTATAGCAGTAGAGGATGCTGGCTAGTGTAGTGGTATAGCAGTAGAGGATGCTGGGTAGTGTAGTTCTACCTTAACCAGTATGTATGAGTGGAGGATCATGAGGTTGGTGTTCATCTCAGCAGGGATTCTGATCTTCTGTGTCTGCAGCTCAGTGTACATACTGAACAGCACGTCATGGGCGGTACGGTAGTTCCCTGGAACACACATGCACATAAACACGTCCTTTAAGGTATGTGCATGACTGTGTGTATATTTACGACTGTGTGTATGTACAGTACCAGTCAAAAGTGTGGACACACCTACTCATTCAAGGGGTTTTATTTATTTTTGTACTATTTTCTACATTGTAGAATAATAGTGAAGACATCAACACTATGAAATAACACATATGGAATCATGTAGTAACCAAAAAAGTGTTAAACAAATAAAACAATATTTTACATTTGAGATACTTTAAAGTAGCCACCCTTTGCCTTCATGACAACTTTGCATACCTCTCTTATATATATATATATATATATATATTAGTGTGTACCTGCAGACTGCTCCTCTCTCTCTCCCTCTATATATATGTGAGTGTGTACCTACAGACTGCTCCTCTATATATATATATATGTGAGTGTGTACCTGCAGACTGCTCCTCTCTATATATATATAAATATATATGAGTGTGTACCTGCAGACTGCTCCTCTCTCTCTCTCTCTCTCTATATATATATATATATGTGAGTGTGTACCTGCAGACTGCTCCTCTCTATATATATATATATATATATATGTGAGTGTGTACCTGCAGACTGCTCCTCTCTCTCTCTATATATATATATATATATATATGTGAGTGTGTACCTGCAGACTGCTCCTCTCTCTCTCTCTATATATATATATATATGTGAGTGTGTACCTGCAGACTGCTCCTCTCTATATATATATATATATATATATGTGAGTGTGTACCTGCAGACTGCTCCTCTCTCTCTCTCTATATATATATATATATGTGAGTGTGTACCTGCAGACTGCTCCTCTCTATATATATATATATATATATATGTGAGTGTGTACCTGCAGACTGCTCCTCTCTCTCTCTCTATATATATATATATATGTGAGTGTGTACCTACAGACTGCTCCTCTATATATATATATATATATGTGAGTGTGTACCTGCAGACTGCTCCTCTCTATATATATATATATATATGTGAGTGTGTACCTGCAGACTGCTCCTCTCTATATATATATATATATATATGTGAGTGTGTACCTGCAGACTGCTCCTCTCTCTCTCTATATATATATGTGTGTGTACCTGCAGACTGCTCCTCTATATATATATATATATATATGTGAGTGTGTACCTGCAGACTGCTCCTCTCTCTCTCTCTCTATATATATATATATATGTGAGTGTGTACCTACAGACTGCTCCTCTATATATATATATATGTGAGTGTGTACCTGCAGACTGCTCCTCTCTATATATATATATATATATGTGAGTGTGTACCTGCAGACTGCTCCTCTCTATATATATATATATATATGTGAGTGTGTACCTGCAGACTGCTCCTCTCTCTCTCTATATATATATGTGTGTGTACCTGCAGACTGCTCCTCTATATATATATATATATATATGTGAGTGTGTACCTACAGACTGCTCCTCTATATATATATATATATGTGAGTGTGTACCTGCAGACTGCTCCTCTCTCTCTCTATATATATATATATGTGAGTGTGTACCTCCAGACTGCTCCTCTCTCTCTCTATATATATATATATGTGAGTGTGTACCTGCAGACTGCTCCTCTCTCTCTCTATATATATATATATGTGAGTGTGTACCTACAGACTGCTCCTCTCTATATATATATATATGTGAGTGTGTACCTGCAGACTGCTCCTCTCTCTCTCTATATATATATATATGTGAGTGTGTACCTGCAGACTGCTCCTCTCTATATATATATATATGTGAGTGTGTACCTGCAGACTGCTCCTCTCTCTCTCTATATATATATATATGTGAGTGTGTACCTGCAGACTGCTCCTCTCTATATATATATATATATATGTGAGTGTGTACCTGCAGACTGCTCCTCTCTCTCTCTCTCTCTCTCTATATATATATATATGTGAGTGTGTACCTACAGACTGCTCCTCTATATATATATATATGTGAGTGTGTACCTGCAGACTGCTCCTCTCTATATATATATATATATATGTGAGTGTGTACCTGCAGACTGCTCCTCTCTATATATATATATATATATGTGAGTGTGTACCTGCAGACTGCTCCTCTCTCTCTCTATATATATATGTGTGTGTACCTGCAGACTGCTCCTCTATATATATATATATATATATATGTGAGTGTGTACCTGCAGACTGCTCCTCTCTCTCTCTCTCTCTCTCTCTATATATATATATATATGTGAGTGTGTACCTACAGACTGCTCCTCTCTATATATATATGTGAGTGTGTACCTGCAGACTGCTCCTCTATATATATATATATGTGATTGTGTACCTGCAGACTGCTCCTCTATATATATATATATATGTGAGTGTGTACCTCCAGACTGCTCCTCTCTATATATATATATATGTGAGTGTGTACCTGCAGACTGCTCCTCTCTATATATATATATATGTGAGTGTGTACCTGCAGACTGCTCCTCTCTCTCTCTATATATATATATATGTGAGTGTGTACCTGCAGACTGCTCCTCTCTATATATATATATATGTGAGTGTGTACCTACAGACTGCTCCTCTCTCTCTCTATATATATATATATGTGAGTGTGTACCTGCAGACTGCTCCTCTCTCTCTCTATATATATATATATATGTGAGTGTGTACCTGCAGACTGCTCCTCTCTCTCTCTATATATATATATATGTGAGTGTGTACCTGCAGACTGCTCCTCTCTCTATATATATATATATGTGAGTGTGTACCTGCAGACTGCTCCTCTCTATATATATATATATATATATGTGAGTGTGTACCTGCAGACTGCTCCTCTCTCTCTCTATATATATATATATATATATATATGTGAGTGTGTACCTGCAGACTGCTCCTCTCTCTCTCTATATATATATATATATATATATATATATGTGAGTGTGTACCTGCAGACTGCTCCTCTCTCTCTCTATATATATATATATGTGAGTGTGTACCTGCAGACTGCTCCTCTCTCTATATATATATATATATATATATGTGAGTGTGTACCTCCAGACTGCTCCTCTCTATATATATATATATGTGAGTGTGTACCTGCAGACTGCTCCTCTCTCTATATATATATATATATGTGAGTGTGTACCTGCAGACTGCTCCTCTCTCTCTCTATATATATATATGTGAGTGTGTACCTGCAGACTGCTCCTCTCTCTCTCTATATATATATATATGTGAGTGTGTACCTCCAGACTGCTCCTCTCTATATATATATATATATATATGTGAGTGTGTACCTGCAGACTGCTCCTCTCTCTCTATATATATATATATATGTGAGTGTGTACCTGCAGACTGCTCCTCTCTATATATATATATATATATATATGTGAGTGTGTACCTGCAGACTGCTCCTCTCTATATATATATATGTGAGTGTGTACCTGCAGACTGCTCCTCTCTATATATATATATATATATATATATATATATGTGAGTGTGTACCTGCAGACTGCTCCTCTCTATATATATATATGTGAGTGTGTACCTGCAGACTGCTCCTCTCTCTCTCTATATATATATATATGTGAGTGTGTACCTGCAGACTGCTCCTCTCTATATATATATATGTGAGTGTGTACCTGCAGACTGCTCCTCTCTATATATATATATGTGAGTGTGTACCTGCAGACTGCTCCTCTCTATATATATATATATATATATATATATATATGTGAGTGTGTACCTGCAGACTGCTCCTCTCTATATATATATATGTGAGTGTGTACCTGCAGACTGCTCCTCTCTAGCGATGATGATGGCAGTACACGCTGCCTCTCTGTACTGCAGCAGGCCCATGTAGAGACGGAACAGGTACTTGGCATCCTGGGAGGAAAGGGGGAAGACAACACCACTACTCAGTGATAGGCTCCCTGTCAGATGGCAGCCAATCAGACGGCACGTCAGAGAGAGCAAACGCACGGATTGGGTGGCAGGTAGAGGGGTGGGGACAGAGAGCCCACACAATGCTTATAGTGTAAAATACAAATCTGTCTCACAGACAGACAGACAGACAGACAGACAGACAGACAGACAGACAGACAGACAGACAGACAGACAGACAGACAGACTAGGCCTACAGACAGACAGACAGACAGACTAGGCCTACAGACAGACAGACAGACAGACAGACAGACAGACAGACAGACAGACAGACAGACAGACAGACAGACTAGGCCTACAGACAGACAGACAGACAGACAAGGCCTACAGACAGACAGACAGACAGACAGACAGACAGACAGACAGACAGACAGACAGACAGACAGACAGACAGACAGACAGACTAGGCCTACAGACAGACTAGGCCTACAGACAGACAGACAGACAGACAGACAGACAGACAGACAGACAGACAGACAGACAGACAGACAGACAGACAGACAGTGTGAAAGAAAAGCCAAGCGACTATTCCAATCAATTAAAGACAGACAGACAGATATTGATAAGTTAGTATAATATTGATTACCTTGGGCATGCCGTCACTTTCCCCCATCAGGTAATCAATCAGCTGATTGGTCAAAGACTCATCCTTGGCTTGGCCCACCTGGAAAACACACACACACACACACAGTCTTGTATAACTAACCTTGTGGGGACACACTTACCCTAAACACACAGTCTTGTATAACTAACCTTGTGGGGACACACTTACCCTAAACACACAGTCTTGTATAACTAACCTTGTGGGGACACACTTACCCTAAACACACAGTCTTGTATAACTAACCTTGTGGGGACACACTTACCCTAAACACACAGTCTTGTATAACTAACCTTGTGGGGACACACTTACCCTAAACACACAGTCTTGTATAACTAACCTTGTGGGGACACACTTACCCTAAACACACAGTCTTGTATAACTAACCTTGTGGGGACACACTTACCCTAAACACACAGTCTTGTATAACTAACCTTGTGGGGACACACTTACCCTAAACACACAGTCTTGTATAACTAACCTTGTGGGGACACTCTTACCCTAAACACACAGTCTTGTATAACTAACCTTGTGGGGACACAATTCCGTCCTATTCAAAATATTATTTTTCCTAACCCATACTCTTAACCCTAGTTTCTAACCCATACTCTTAACCCTAGTTCCTAACCCTAGTTCCTAACCCATACTCTTAACCCTAGTTCCTAACCCATACTCTTAACCCTAGTTCCTAACCCATACTCTCAACCCTAGTTCCTAACCCATACTCTTAACCCTAGTTTCTAACCCATACTCTTAACCCTAGTTCCTAACCCATACTCTTAACCCTAGTTCGTAACCCATCCTAACCCATACTCTTAACCCTAACCCATACTCTTAACCCTAGTTCCTAACCCTAGTTCCTAACCCATACTCTTAACCCTAGTTCCTAACCCATACTCTTAACCCTAAACCCTAGTTCCTAACCCATACTCTTAACCCTAGTTCCTAACCCATACTCTTAACCCTAGTTCCTAACCCTAGTTCCTAACCCATACTCTAAACCCTAGTTCTTAACCCTAGTTCCTAACCCATACTCTCAACCCTAGTTCCTAACCCATACTCTTAACCCTAGTTCCTAACCCTAGTTCCTAACCCATCCTAACCCATACTCTTAACCCTAGTTCCTAACCAATACTCTCAACCCTAGTTCCTAACCCATACTCTCAACCCTAGTTCCTAACCCATCCTAACCCATACTCTTAACCCTAGTTCCTAACCCATACTCTTAACCCTAAACCCTAGTTCCTAACCCATCCTAACCCATACTCTTAACCCTAAACCATACTCTTAAGCCTAGTGCCTAACCCATACTCTTAACCCTAAAACCTAGTTCCTAACCCATACTCTTAACCCTAAACCCTAGTTCCTAACCCATACTCTTAACCCTAGTTCCTAACCCATACTCTTAACCCTAGTTCCTAACCCTAACTCCTAACCCATCCTAACCCATACTCTTAACCCTAACCCATATTCTTAACCCTAGTTCCTAACCTATACTCTTAACCCTAGTTCCTAACCCTAAACTCTAGTTCCTAACCCTAACCCTAGTTCCTAACCCATACTCTTAACCCTAGTTCCTAACCCATACTCTTAACCCTAGTTCCTAACCCTAAACCGTAGTTCCTAACCCTAACCCTAGTTCCTAAC
The DNA here is from genome assembly GCF_057628025.1 of Oncorhynchus mykiss. Lineage (NCBI taxonomy): Eukaryota > Metazoa > Chordata > Actinopteri > Salmoniformes > Salmonidae > Oncorhynchus > Oncorhynchus mykiss. The sequence goes on along the minus strand of NC_143031.1, from coordinate 86,457,749 downwards.
CCACTCTTAACCCTAGTTCCTAACCCATACTCTTAACCCTAGTTCCTAACCCTAGTTTCTAACCCTAACCCTAGTTCCTAACCCATACTCTTAACCCTAAACCCTAGTTCCTAACCCATACTCTTAACCCCCTCTTAACCCTAGTTCCTAACCCATACTCTTAACCCCCTCTTAACCCTAGTTCCTAACCCATACTCTTAACCCTAGTTCCTAACCCTAGTTCCTAACCCTAAACCCTAGTTCCTAACCCATACTCTTAACCCTAGTTCCTAACCCATACTCTTAACCCTAGTTCCTAACCCATACTCTTAACCCTAGTTCCTAACCCATACTCTTAACCCTAGTTCCTAACCCATAGTCTTAACCCTAGTTCCTAACCCATAGTCTTAACCCTAACCCTAGTTCCTAAACCATACTCTTAACCCTAAAACTAACCTTAGCTCTTAGCTTAACCCTAACCCTAGTTCCTAACCCTAAAACTAACCTTAGCTCCTAACCATAATTCTAACCTTAACCCTAACCCTAGTTCCTAACCCACACTCTTAACCCTAAACCTAAAAATAACCTTAGCTCCTAACCCTAACTCCTAACCCATACTCTTAGCACTAAACCTAAAAATAACCTTAGCTCCTAACCCTAATTCTAACCTTAAAACCCCCTAGAAACAGTTAAACACACACACACACACACACACACACACACACACACACACACACACTCCTGTCACCGTCTCTATAGCCATCTCGATGGCCAGGTTGTCATCAGTGTTGGGACATTTCAGGAAGTGCTTCAGGGCCTGAGAGAGAGAGAGAGAGAGAGAGAGAGAGAGAGAGAGAGAGAGAGAAGAGAGAGAGGGTGGGTGAGTGAGTGAGTGAATGGGCCAATTTATTAATGGGGGGTGGATGGATGAATGGATAGATAGACAGACAGAAGGGATGAATGGATAGATAGATAGACAGAAGGGATGAATGGATAGATAGACAGACAGAAGGGATGAATGGATAGATAGATAGACAGAAGGGATGAATGGATAGATAGACAGACAGAAGGGATGAATGGATAGATAGATAGAGAGTACTTTGCTGTACTGATAGATAGATATAGATAGATAAATACTTTGCTGTACTGATAGATAGATAGATAGATAGATAGATGAGTACTTTGCTATACTGATAGATAGATAGATAGATAGATAGATGAGTACTTTGCTGTACTGATAGATATATAGATAGATGAGTACTTTGCTGTACTGATAGATAGATAGATAGATAGATAGATAGATAGATAGATAGATAGATGAGTACTTTGCTGTACTGGCCACACTTGTGGAAGAACCTCCCAGCCTGCAGGTGTTTGTTCTCCCCCTGGAAGTAGAGAGCCATACTCTGGTAGTCCTCCTGGGTGGCCTCAGAGCCTGCACACACACACACACACACATACACACACACACACATTCACTACTTTCCACTGATTATGATGCATCAACACTAACAGGGTACATCTGATAGACTCCCCCCTCCTACACTCTCCCGCACAGACTCCCCCCACCCCCCCCCCCCCTCTCAGCCCCCAGACACCCCCCTCCTCCCCGTAGACACACAGACCCCCCACCCCCCAGCCCAGACCCCCTCCCTCCCCGTAGACACAGACAGAGAGACTGACTGATGATGTCAGCGTAGCTGTCCATCTGCCCGTGTTGCTGTGCCAGCTGGAAGGCCTCGTCGTTACAGTGGGACAACACCAGGAACTGGATGGCTGAGCCGTAGTCACTTAGACGCAGGAAGAACCTGAAACACACACACACACAGATAGACATGAACACACAGACTCACACACACACACAGATAGACATAAACACACAGACTCACACACACACACACACACACACACACACACACACACACACACACACACACACACACACACCACTTAGAATCATAATAAAAGTAGAGTCTGTCTCGCAGCCTGACTGTCTGTCTCGCAGCCTGACTGTCTGTCTCGCAGCCTGACTGTCTGTCTCGCAGCCTGACTGTCTCGCTGACTGACTGTCTGTCTGATTGTCTGTCTCGCTACCTAACTGTCTGTCTCGCAGCCTGACTGTCTGTCTCGCTGCCTGACTTTCTCGCTGCCTGACTTTCTCGCTGCCTGACTTTCTCGCTGCCTGACTGTCTCGCTGCCTGACTGTCTGTCTCGCTGCCTGACTGTCTGTCTCGCTGCCTGACTGTCTGTCTCGCTGACTGACTGTCTGTCTCGCTGACTGACTGTCTGTCTTGCTGCCTGACAATCTCGCTGACTGTCTGTCTAGCTGCCTGACTGTATGTCTCACTGCCTGACTGTCCCGCTGCCTGACTGTCTCTCCCTCTGACTGTGTGACAGTCTTTCTGACTGTCCCTCTGACTGTGTGTCTCGCTGCCTGACAGTCCCCACCTGGCAACCATCTTGGCCCCGTCGATGCTCTGCGTCTCCCTGACAATGCGGACGGCGTCTTCAGGGTTGTTGAGGTGATCCAGCAACACCCGGATCACGTTGTCCCAGTCCCTGGCACTCTCATAGGCCTGGGCAGCCTCCTTAAACCTGTCACACACAATATTATCCCAGTCCCTCACACAGCCTCCTTAATTAAACCTGACACACACAACATTATCCCAGTCCTTCACACAGCCTCCTTAAACCATAATATTATCCCTCACACTCTCCTTAAACCATAATATTATCCCTCACACTGACTCCTTAAACCACAATATTATCCCTCACACTGCCTCCTTAAACCATAATATTATCCCTCACACTGCCTCCTTAAACCATAATATTATCCCAGTCCCTCACACTGCCTCCTTAAACCATAATATTATCCCTCACACTGACTCCTTAAACCATAATATTATCCCTCACACTGCCTCCTTAAACCATAATATTATCCCTCACACTGCCTCCTTAAACCATAATATAATCCCAGTCCCTCACACTGCCTCCTTAAACCATAATATTATCCCTCACACTGCCTCCTTAAACCATAATATTATCCCAGTCCCTCACACTGCCTCCTTAAACCATAATATTATCCCTCACACTGACTCCTTAAACCATAATATTATCCCTCACACTGCCTCCTTAAACCATAATATTATCCCTCACACTGCCTCCTTAAACCATAATATTATCCCTCACACTGACTCCTTAAACCATAATATTATCCCTCACCATAATATTATCCCTCACCATAATATTATCCCAGTCCCTCACACTGCCTCCTTAAACCATAATATTATCCCTCACACTGTCTCCTCAAACCATAATATAATCCCTCACACTGCCTCCTTAAACCATAATATTATCCCTCACACTGTCTCCTTAAACCATAATATAATCCCTTACACTGCCTCCTTAAACCATAATATTATCCCAGTCCCTCGCACTGCCTCCTTAAACCATAATATTATCCCAGTCCCTCACACTGTCTCCTTAAACCATAATATTATCCCAGTCCCTCACACTGCCTCCTTAAACCATAATATTATCCCTCACACTGTCTCCTTAAATCATAATATTATCCCAGTCCCTCACACTGCCTCCTTAAACCATAATATTATCCCAGTCCCTTACATTGCCTCCTTAAACCATGATATTAGCCCTCACACTGTCTCCTTAAATCATAATATTATCCCAGTCCCTCACACTGCCTCCTTAAACCATAATATTATCCCAGTCCCTCACACTGGCTCCTTAAACCATAATATTATCCCAGTCAATCACATTGTCTCCTTAAACCATGATATTATCCCAGTCCCTCACACTGGTTCCTTAAACCATAATATTATCCCAGTCCCTCACACTGCCTCCTTAAACCATAATATTATCCCAGTCCCTTACATTGTCTCCTTAAACCATGATATTATCCCAGTCTCTCACACTTCCTCCTTAAACCATAATAGTATCCCTCACACTGACTCCTTAAACCATAATATTATCCCAGTCCCTCACACTGGCTCCTTAAACCATAATATTATCCCAGTCAATTAAATTGTCTCCTTAAACCATGATATTATCCCAGTCCCTCACACTGGCTCCTTAAACCATAATATAATCCCTCACACTGCCTCCTTAAACCATAATATTATCCCTCACACTGCCTCCTTAAACCATAATATTATCCCAGTCCCTCACACTGCCTCCTTAAACCATAATATTATCCCGGTCCATCACACTGTCTCCTTAAACCATAATATTATCCCAGTCCCTCACACTGCCTCCTTAAACCATAATATTATCCCTCACACTGCCTCCTTAAACCATAATATTATCCCTCACACTGTCTCCTTAAACCATAATATAATCCCTCACACTGCCTCCTTAAACCATAATATTATCCCAGTCCCTTACACTCTCTCCTTAAACCATAATATTATCCCTCACACTGTTTCCTTAAACCATAATATTATCCCTCACACTGCCTCCTTAAACCATAATAGAATCCCTCACACTGCCTCCTTAAACCATAATATTATCCCAGTCCCTCACACTGCCTCCTTAAACCATAATATTATCCCTCACACTGACTCCTTAAACCATAATATTATCCCTCACACTGCCTCCTTAAACCATAATATTATCCCAGTCCCTCACACTGTCTCCTTAAACCATAATATTATCCCTCACACTGCCTCCTTAAACCATAATATTATCCCTCACACTGACTCCTTAAACCATAATATTATCCCTCACACTGCCTCCTTAAACCACAATATTATCCCTCACACTGCCTCCTTAAACCATAATATTAACCCTCACACTGCCTCCTTAAACCATAATATTAACCCTCACACTGTCTCCTTAAACCATAATATTATCCCTCACACTGCCTCCTTAAACCATAATATTATCCCAGTCCCTCACTGCCTCCTTAAACCATAATATTATCCCAGTCCCTCACACTGTCTCCTTAAACCATAATATTATCCCAGTCCCTCACACTGCCTCCTTAAACCATAATATTATCCCTCACACTGCCTCCTTAAACCATAATATTATCCCTCACACTGACTCCTTAAACCATAATATTATGTGTGAGGGATATATTAAACCATAATATTATCCCTCACACTGCCTCCTTAAACCATAATATTATCCCAGTCCCTCACACTGCCTCCTTAAACCATAATATTATCCCAGTCCCTCACACTGCCTCCTTAAACCATAATATTATCCCTCACACTGCCTCCTTAAACCATAATATTATCCCCCACACTGACTCCTTAAACCATAATATAATCCCTCACACTGCCTCCTTAAACCATAATATTATCCCAGTCCCTCACACTCTCTCCTTAAACCATAATATTATCCCTCACACTGTTTCCTTAAACCATAATATTATCCCTCACACTGCCTCCTTAAACCATAATATTGTCCCTCACACTGCCTCCTTAAACCATAATATTATCCCAGTCCCTCACACTGCCTCCTTAAACCATAATATAATCCCTCACACTGCCTCCTTAAACCATAATAGAATCCCTCACACTGCCTCCTTAAACCATAATATTATCCCAGTCCCTCACACTGCCTCCTTAAACCATAATATTATCCCAGTCCCTCACACTGCCTCCTTAAACCATAATATTATCCCTCACACTGACTCCTTAAACCATAATATTATCCCTCACACTGCCCCCTTAAACCACAATATTATCCCTCACACTGCCTCCTTAAACCATAATATTAACCCTCACACTGCCTCCTTAAACCATAATATTAACCCTCACACTGTCTCCTTAAACCATAATATTATCCCTCACACTGCCTCCTTAAACCATAATATTATCCCAGTCCCTCACACTGCCTCCTTAAACCATAATATTATCCCTCACACTGCCTCCTTAAAACACAATATTATCCCTCACACTGCCTCCTTAAACCATAATATTAACCCTCACACTGCCTCCTTAAACCATAATATTATCCCTCACACTGCCTCCTTAAACCATAATATTAACCCTCACACTATCTCCTTAAACCATAATATTATCCCTCACACTGTCTCCTTAAACCATAATATTATCCCTCACACTGCCTCCTTAAACCATAATATTATCCCTCACACTGCCTCCTTAAACCATAATATTATCCCAGTCCCTTACACTGCCTCCTTAAACCATAATATAATCCCTCACACTGCCTCCTTAAACCATAATATTATCCCGGTCCCTCACACTGTATCCTTAAACCATAATATTATCCCAGTCCCTCACACTGTCTCCTTAAACCATAATATTATCCCTCACACTGCCTCCTTAAACCATAATATTATCCCTCACACTGTCTCCTTAAACCATAATATTATCCCTCACACTGCCTCCTTAAACCATAATATTATCCCTCACACTGCCTCCTTAAACCATAATATTATCCCAGTCCCTCACACTGCCTCCTTAAACCATAATATTATCCCAGTCCCTCACACTGTCTCCTTAAACCATAATATTATCCCTCACACTGCCTCCTTAAACCATAATATTATCCCTCACACTGCCTCCTTAAACCATAATATTATCCCTCACACTGTCTCCTTAAACCATAATATTATCCCAGTCCCTCACACTGCCTCCTTAAACCATAATATTATCCCTCACACTGCCTCCTTAAACCATAATATTATCCCAGTCCCTCACACTGCCTCCTTAAACCATAATATTATCCCTCACACGGCCTCCTTAAACCATAATATTATCCCTCACACTGTCTCCTTAAACCATAATATTATCCCTCACACTGTCTCCTTAAACCATGGAGGTTGTACCTACTTGCCGTCCACCTCCTTGGCCTTGGCGTACTGCAGGTG